>NW_010313679.1:0-27388 GCF_000700745.2 Antrostomus carolinensis
TGGTTTAGGGGACTTGACAGTGTGAGGTTAACAATTGGATTTGATGACCTTACAGTTCTTTTCCAGTCAAGGCGATTCTGTGATTCTGTGACCATAAAAGTGCCTCCACAACAAAGATGGACTCTGACGAGCTCCTGAGATGATGAGGTAACCTCTAATTAGGTATTACAAACCAGCAAGAAGGAATCCCAGACAGATCTCTTTCAGTTGTTGGCCAGCTGATCCATTGTCAAATATTAATCAGAAGATGCTCAGATGAATTTAGTGATGTCAGGAAATAAAAGATAGATCTGGATGGCTTTAACCCAGGCATAATGGCAGCAGCAGCTGTATTTGATTCATCGATACAGCTCTGGAAATTAATCTCCCAGTCAGCCAGGCTGGAGGTCAGAACTGGGTTTCTCTTGAGAAAAAGCGCTATTCCAACTGTGCAGCAGGACAATATGAAAAATATTGTACTTATTGCAGTATGAACAAAAATCCATACTGACGAGGATGAGACACCGCCACTCACCTTCATTTCTGAACTCAGCCAAAACAGGAGACAGGCGGCACACAGAGCTGACAGGCACTGCATTATCCAACCTTTACAAAGAGTGTTTGTGGTAGGCATGGAGCTTAATTTAGGGAAGTTTGATTTTCCTTTCCCTGCACCCATTCCCCTGCTAACACTTTATTCGAGGAATCAATTAGGCCCTGATCAACCACTGATCAAGAGTTCCCAGTGGGGAGCCGTAATGCATTTCATCTGCAGTTATCGTTCCTAAATAACACCTATTTCTGAGCATGCACTTAATTCTTCTCATCACTACTTTGCCATCCTTCAACAAGCCTGTTAATAGCATTTTGGAAGCTCACTTTCAATGATCCTCCTTTGACAAGTAAATTAGTGAAACTATCGGGATTTCCTTTGCTGTGTTTTCTTTTTTCAGCCACACAGGATTCATCTCCCTCACCTCCTCCTGCCTAAAAAAAAGGTTCAAGTGATGTGCTGGAGTTCACCATACTAAATGGAAAGCTGTTCAGAACAAAGAAAAAGGTAACCACTAATGCTTTAAAGCAAACATTCATTATTTTTCACTAAATTCCCTCTGGAGTGAAAAATGTGATGCATCTTTACAATCTCCAGAAATTTTCACTGTCATCAGCATTTCCCTAACAATATTTCTTTTAAAGGAAAGCCTGAAATATGCATTTCAGCTTTGAGATGACTTCAGTATATGATTAAGTCAGTCACATGGATTGAAGCTGACTGCTGGACAGGGACAGATTTAAACCTATGTCTGAATGCTGTAGTGAAAAGAACCCAAGATGAATTGGTTATAATTAAATTCTTTTGATGAAATTTCTGCAACTCCCTATTGTGTGACATCAGTACTGAAATGCTAATAAACTAGTTGAAATTATGCTTATTACCAAGTAAAATAAACCACAGAGATACTTCTGCCTTTTCTTATTTGATACTACCATTTATATAATATTATGCAAACATCAGAGAAATAAAATACTTGACCAGAGCTAAGGCATCACCCTCCCAGAGCAGAAATTGCAGCGCACTGCAATCCAGGAGACAATCTGGAGATCCCTCCACATCTGCCTGCAGTGCTACTCCTGCTTATCTGAGAAATACCTTTGAGCTATGTCAGCACTTCAGCAAAGCCGGCTCCAGAACGCTGCTAGAGAGATGCTGCAACCAGGAACTGCTCAGTGCCTGGAGAGCTCTTTCAAAACCAAACCAAATGAAGCTCTAACTGAAAAACACACACAGGCTGCTCAGAAACCACTGCACACACATACCAGGACCTGCACGCTCTGAGGTACGTTCTGTCAGTGCAGCACATCCCTGCAGAAATACCCCAGGGAGTTAAAAATGGCCTTGTCCCCTGGAGAGCCTCCGCACGCCGACCAATGCAGCCACCCCCCACACAGCTACTGTTCTGAAGTTGTCTCAGCCTTGCACAGCAGCAGGAACAGCAACGTTCACTGTGCCAAAGGAAGACACAAGGATCTAATATTTCTACCACCACACAAAAGTTTCCACAGTAAGAAGATTTAGAAGATGGACAATGGGAAGGTGTAGGCCAAGTCAATTGCAGCTGAAGACACTGGTGGCCATGTGACTGAAGAGTGCTGCAGAGTGACCACCCTGCCAGTTCTCCAGGACTTTCCAAAGCCTGTTGTTTTCCAGTAACTTAAGACCATCCATAAACTGCACACAATTTGGATTACCTTCTCCCTTCACTTTAGCCTCCATTTCTCCATTTTCATAAAGATTAACATCATCTCTGCGTGCGCCTGGGCCAGCCCTGCCTGCCAGGCTGATCAGGAACATGAGGCACTTTGTTACCTGAGCAGACATCCTGCTCTGCTGAAGCTCTATCAAAGACAAACATGGAAAACATCTAAGCTCTCTGGACACCAGCTCAATGAGAACAACAGTTTCTGCAGCAGGTTTTAACTAAACTTTCTGTATGAATAATCTCTTCAGTTTGATTGTGAGCCCCTTCCTCCTATCGGCGAGCAGCTCAGCAGCATCAGATCATTTCTGTGAGCCACGACTCATGGATGCAGAAGGTGGAAGAGATGCAGTTTTTTCCACTTTGTCTTTAAAGCCAAATGTGAAAGAAGTTGTGAGGACTGAGCAATACTTGGAATCACACCCACTACGATCCAGTCTGCTGTCTAGAATCTGTATGGGACCAGGCAAAATATCAATTAGGAATTACAGTAATTTGTCAAGTGTTGTGGGAAACAAAGCAAGAAACGCATGAATCTGCAGACTGTATTTTGGGTAAGCAAGCAGGAAAAGCTGCAGCAGAACTCATTACCATTTACTGCAAGACAGAACACGAGCATTTTCACACATCTCCTGAAAAACAGAAGTAGCCATTATTTTTCAGTCCTCTGCATTCTGCTGGCCATTTCCAGTGCAGTTAAGCAGGCGTGGAACTTAGGCTGTCATTTCCACGGGGACCCCCAGTGAGCTAATGGTCTAATCGCTATTGAAAATTCCAGTCTTAACTTGCAGTTGCCAGTAGCAGAAACTGCTCCCATAATCAAATATCATATTCAGTAATCCTTCAGTGCTTTTGCTCCTTAAACTGGCTTATGTTACTCAGTTTGACATCTCAAAAAGAAAAGGGAAAAGAAAAAAAAAGCATTATTATGGTGGTTTAGCTACGTTCTTCCATTTGTGAGCATTAAATAGCGGCACAATCTCTGCCCATAAATCAGAAATAGTGCAGCCATCTGAACAAACAAACCTACTGAAAAAAATCATGTATTGCAGCTGCAAAAATGTAAATATGGACTTTTTTTCTGTGCCTCCAGGAGAATCATCATGGTTAAAATAAATACAGATGCTAAACCCAGAAGGATTACACGAGTTAGAACTGGTACAAGACTGTGCATTTTATCAGCAGAATTTATATTCTAACAGGGTCCAATCTGGTGTTGAGAAACACAGGGAGTCTCCAGCCTCTGACAGGATAGGGCCCTGCAGCCTTCTCGTTATCGCAATCAAATTAAGGTTAACCCTGTCAGTACTCCATGGATCGCATATAAATACGTACAGAAATGATCGACTTACAAAAATGTCAAATGCTGCTCTGTATTCATGGAATCAAAATAGAATATATTAAAGAGAATATTCATCTGTAGATGGGTGGCCATTCACAAAACTGTTCCCATGACTCTAGCAATGTCACTGGAGTTTGAACTGGTTCAAATGGGAGCAGGAATTCAGCCTGAAAGTATAGTGCTCTCAGAGTAGTAACAGCCTGACTCACCTCTCATAATCACACAAACCCCATTCAATACCTGCATCTCTTGGGCTGGTATTTCTGCCCTAAAACAAAAATAAAAAGCTACACTTTGGGAACTTGCACATGAACGTGTACAGACACCAAGAGGAGCTCCCCAGTCCCCTGGATGCCCGCTGTGCTGAAGACAGCCTATGAGCCAGTCACTCTGCTGCTCTGGGAACAGCCAGGACTAAATAAACGTGTTGTATATTTTCCTGACAAATATCCCATAGGAATGCATTTCCTCACCCCAATCCCACACAGCCCACATTTCACTTCTGCAGAGCTCAAGGGATGTGTATTTTGCAACATAACGAGCCAGGACAGTTGGAGGAATGGTGAGTAAGGTGTGAGCTCCACAGCACGGCTCCAAGAAGTGAGGCGTGACCCCTCCTGCCCCCACCGTGTGCTCCTGAGCTCCCTCCTGCCCCTCTCTCTTTACAACGTCAGATGGCAGAGCCAGTCCAGAGAAAGAGTTGTAACGTCCAGGGCAGCATTTATCCCATGAGATCAAGACAAATATTTCTCCATCATGAAAAGGGACGATGACATTCCAGGGCTTGGGAGCAAGGTGGCTGCTTCAAAGCTCAGAGAGGCTGCGGCCACGTACCTAGAACCAGAGGCAGAGGCAACGCGGGGGCTTCTCCCAGGCTGAGGAACCAGAAGGGGTCAGCAATCCACAGACTACAGTGATTTCTTAACTCAGGAAAACTGCACTTGAACTGGAGCCCATGTTTTAGACTCTGTTTTGATCTTCCAGGCAAGTGTAGTGTACATCCTGCACCAACCTACAGCACGTGTCTCAGAGGAAAGTGAAATTCCCTGTTCTCTTTATTAAGAATAAATAAAACCCATTGCAAACCAACAGGCTGAAGGAGGGAGGGAATCCTTCCTGGCACTTCTCCATCATTTTTACCTATGAAGAGTGAGGAGCAACGTTCTCTGTGACACACTTGTCAATGTAACAGCTCTAATTGCTTTATGAATAAAAATGTTCCATTGCTTTTTTCTTTCCTCCATACTCACACATTTATTGGACTATCAACCTCAACAACAACCAACAACAGGGAATTCCACAAGATGATGACGAGGAGCACAGGAAACATTTATTTTTTAAACCTACTCAATACTTTCAAGTATTTCTTCTGTGTTCAGGACAGGTCTTTAATGTGTCATTATTTTAGAAACTGCTATAATTTCTTTTCTTAAGATGTTTTATGCAGAGGATCTCCTTCCTTTCCCAAAGTGAATCAGGGTAGACTCCATAATCCCTACTCAGGACTCTTTCAAGCGCTTCTAATCATTTCTGTTACCCTTCACTGAAAGGAAGTAACCAAAACTCAGTATGAAATTCACAGTGAGGTGAGGACACCAATTTATATAATTACATGATAATATTTTCTAACTGATTCCCTTTCTAAATATAGGCCAAGTGTTGTATTTGGGTTTTGGAGGCCCACTGCATATTAAGCAGATGCCTTGATTAAGTTGTGACGTATGACGTGTAGATCTTTCTCCCAAGAGGTTACAAGTAATTCAGAATCCAATAATGCATACAAGTAATTTTAAATTGCCCCTTCTACTCTAATTACCTTGCAAGTTAATTCCATGTTCCAGCTACAGCATGCTGTCCAGCAACCTTTTCAGTCCTTCAGAAATGCACCTGGCAATCACTCACAGTGTTCATTAATTAATTTGGAGCCTTTCTAGAAAATAATGTTGACATCCTACCCACTCCTCACCCAGGTTATTGCTAAACATACTGAATATAAGTAGGTCTACAGTTAATATTAATTTTATTTTTATATTTTGTGTAGTTATTTTTATTTATTTTTTGTCTTTCCACTCCAGAAGAAGCTGTTTATTAATTATATACCTGATGACTGTTAATTCATGGCAAAATTTTGCAACCTACCCTGTGATTTTCACGCTCCTTTAGTCTTCAGTTGTGAGAGTGACAATTTTGATTGAATAAGCAGGTTATGCACAATTATGCCCTTGTTTTGGGTTTATTCACATAAGATTTTGGGTTTGGTTTTTTTTAGAAAAATTATTTTAAGGATAAAGATAGTTCAGACAGACAACCTTGCCCTTACAACAGAAACACTAAGTAAGCACAGGAACAAAGGTCAAACACAAGTAAAATCTGAAACCACAAAGAAAAGCTGTGTTTATTAAACTGTTACACACTTACCTTGGCTTCTGACTAGAATCTAAGTACACGTGTGCTGCAAGGAGCAACCTGGAAAGATAATGAACTGGGTGCCTTTGCCTGTGCTAAGGACACCTCCTTTGTAACAACATTCACGTGGCTCTTCAACTGTAAACGTAGTTTTTAAAACATCCTGTTCATTCTGATGGGTGTCTCTTCCTACATGTTCCTAGTAAGGCTTGTTGGCTTCTTTGCTTTTTTGTGGGGGTTTTTGGTGTTTGTTTGGGTTTTTTTTTTCCTAAAATGGCAGATGCACTTGGCAATATCTGTGACCTTGAGTTGTACACATGAGCAAGCACGAGAGCCCAGTCCTGCGAGGCTGTTTATGCATTCTGAGAGAGCTCCTTCCGAGAGGGGTGTCTCAAGGAAGACAGAAGCATGATGTGCATACCAAGCCAAGTGCTTCATGATTTATTTATAGGGAAAAGGGGCATAAAATTTGCTGAAGGGGAAAGAAAAATGAAGAATCTGACTTACCTTGTCAGTGTAGACGAAGAACAGAATCACAACAGTGAGCTCCAACAGAAATATAATTAACAGCATGATAAAAAACTGTCAAGAGAAGAAGGGACGGGGGAAAAAACAAAAAGCAAAACCCATCAACATCTATTTCAGCTTTTTCTGGACGCACAGTAAGTACATTGAGCAGATCATGCGGAACAGGGAGAGTCACACAGGCAGCGAGAGGTAAGGCTGCTGCGTTCCAGCAGAACAGAAGGCACGCGACACGCGGCGACCGGAACAGCAGGAAAAGCCCTGTCAGGAAACACAGCGGGGCCAGGGAACATGTGGGGCTCGCTGCTAGCACTGACTGCAGGAGAACAGCATAAACCCACACAGATCTGTCCCCGCAGCAGGACAGAACCCTGTCTGACAGTCACCCCGAAGGGCTCTTCCCAGGCCAGGTTTTCTTTATTTTTTCCCCCCATCAGATCTTTCCAATTAACAAGGTATCAGCAAAATCCATGGCTTAGACATCCCACTGCAAGAGAAGGCAGCCTGCTCCATAAACCATAAAGTCACAGCTCCTTTCAAGGGGGACTGTGGGAGAAGGGAAAGGCACACCAAAAAGCTTGTACACGAGGTTAGCTTTACAAGCAGTTTCGGGTAGCTACAGAAATCACCCAAGGGTTTAACTGGAAGGGGTTGATTTGTACTGAAGACATCAAAGCAAAGTCAGTGCTGCTTGTTTTCTCCTCCTAAGCCATGGAACTGTCTATAACCCAGCAGTCAAAAGCTCAAAGAAGTGGATAAAACACTTTGAACACAGGGATTTCAGGTAAATCTACCTGAAGTCTTGAAGCCTTCAGCTCTGATCGACTTCAGCAAGAGGAACTGTTGGTAATGCCAAACACTTCTGAAAAAACACATCCCCTGCTTTTTGTGGAGATGCTGGACAGGTCTGCAGCAGCTCCAGCACAGCAGTTGCACTGACTTTAGAACAAGCACTATCAGAGAATTACATGAAAGCAAGTTTTGCAAAGATGGGTAAAGGAGAGAGAGCAATTTTGGAAACTTTTTAGGCTCAGGCAAAGGTCCTGCTCCCTATAACACAAACTCCACACACTTAGCAGCCTGCGATTCTAATAGTGAGTGACACTGACTTAATTGAAATCCTATCCCCAAGAGAAAAAAACAGTTAACATCCCTTTAGCTTCGGCCACAAGGCCGCAAACCTATGAAAGTTTAATAGCTACAGAGCCTTAGCAGAGCTTCTTCACTGCCTGGCAGGTCAAAACCAAAGCTTGTGAACCCATGGATTTCTGTGATTGAATGGAGGCCAAAAGGTCAAGAAGGGGAAAATACCTTTCTCCACTGGTACAATTACACCGTCTACAGAACTCATTGCATTTTGCCCCGCCAGTCTTAAATTAAAGTTTATTTTCAAATCTTCATCGCCAGTGTCTTCACACCTGCCTGACCCTAATACTGGATCCCATTACTGCCTGGTTTTGAACCACAGAACTCATTCCAGCTGGTGATCCCAGCTGATTTCCGTATCATTACTACCCAACACTGACCTTCTGCACAGCTTTGCAAACCAGCCTTGCTGCAGCTTCCTGGTTTTTTCCATTTACAATTCCAATCTGCTGCACAGCATTAACTGCAACAGGACAAAGCACCTCACTCTCTGCACGCTTTGCTGGACTGTATTTGGCTCTGGGGTACTTTTTTTGCTCATCCACAAAGCCTGGCTCTTCCAAAATGTGCCTGTGAACACCACCACCTCCCTGTGAAATTCACTGGCACAGCCTGGATGAAATCAGGCAATTTCTAGAACAAAGAAAGGACACGTGCCCGTTACAAACAGTGATCAGCACTTCCTACCGTGGGACCCCAGTTTCATTAGCTTATAATTTTACCAAACCTTAATTGTCTATGCTTATATACTCTGAGCTTGTTTCTCTCTAAAGGATAAAAGCTTTTGGAAGAACGGAAAGGAAAGGAAAGGAAAGGAAAGGAAAGGAAAGGAAAGGAAAGGAAAGGAAAGGAAAGGAAAGGAAAGGAAAGGAAAGGAAAGGAAAGGAAAGGAAAGGAAAGGACTTCAATTGCTTCTAAGAATGAAGCAGAGCACAGTCTGTTATTCTGCCCAGGTTACATTTCTGGTGGGTTAATCTGAAATCCTCTCATGCTCCAGTGCTTAGAGCAGGGACCTGAAACAAAGGGTAGCTCCATTTCAGGCACGTGCCTTTTGTCTTACCCAGCGACAAGTGGATTTTTGTGGGGCAGTTATTAGCCTTCAAACTTCAAAAACCTGCACTTCACACACCCAGTACAGACGGGAGGGCTCAGCAGCTAAAACCTTCAAAGTCTACAACCACAAAACGCCTGCTCACATCCTTCCCACAGCTCACGTGTGACCCGACAACTCACAAACCATCCCCCAGAGCATCCCCCTGCTCCTGCAGCACCCACACACGCACGCAGTGCCTTTCTGCTGTCCCCACAGAGCCGATGGCCTCCAGTCCCACTTCACAGGATGTCACCTGGAACAGCGGGTACGGCCAGGAACCGGAGCAGAGTCAGGGACCTGCTCCTCCTGTGCTCTGAAGAAAGCCTTCCTCCCTCCTCTGCGCTCCCCAGCACAGAGACCGCACAGGTGGGGCCAGGAAATGACTTTGCAGGAGAAACAGGAGCCTGAAGAAAAACATTTTTAACAGCAGATGGGGAAGGGTTTGGTTTAGGGTATGGCCTGGCTCCCAGTTTTAGAGACACTGGACCTACTGGCAGTAGCCGATGGGGGCAGGAGATGTGAGGGGAAAGGCAAGGCCTGCACACGGGGACACCCAGGAGGAGCTGCGGCCTCAAGAAGATGACGGCCTGTGGAGGAGCCTGTGCTGGAGCCGTGGAAAATAAACAGCAAGAAACAAAGAGTGGCAGAAAAAGGCAAACACCTCCCTGACCCCACACCTGAGGACAACGTGCAGGAGAGGACTGGAGACTGGCAAGAAGGGAGGAAAGGTCTCTGGGGGGAAGCTGAGGTGTTTTCTCAAGCATGTAATTGTCATTATTTCTCAATGCCAGAATCAGTAATTAAAAGTTTATCTTCATTGGCAATAAATTAAGTGAAATTTCATGACTTGAGAGTGTTTTCCCCAGCAACACCAAGTCACACAACTCTGCTAAAACCCCTGGAGCAGGCAGCTGCTGTTGCCAGCTATGGCTTCTGTGTCCAGCAGCAGAAGCCCGTGGGCTGGATCTCCTGGTGAGACCACGATAGTGCTCCTGCCTTCTTCAGTTCATACTAGAGAAAGAGGTATGACATAGCCATCCTAAAAGATGCTAAAATTGTGAAGCCAAGCACTCAAAATTTAGGAAATCTCAGAATAAAAGCTCTCTCAGTGATGGTTATGTACCATGTCTAAGTCTTTCCTTCTACATGCCCAGAGGTTCCTCAAGCTATTACTGGTGGGAATTAGGTTTCATGCCCTGCAGATTTAGGAAGTCATATAGTGAACCAAAATTAATGTACACTGTTCAGAAAGTCCAAACCAGGATGAACAGGATTATGCTTTTTCTCCATAAAAATAGTTTTGTTTTTAAATAAAACCTCTAGTTTTATCTTTCTTACTATTTGCATTCATTGCCAAAAAGGACACTGCTGTTACACCCCAGATAACTCACATGCATTAGTAATCCCACCGTGTGCAGACAGCAGAGACATGCCCTGTATCTGTTATTGCAAAGGTAAATTAGGTGAGGTCAACCTCAAGGTGAAGCCTTCAAATTCACCACCTGGTAAAAGCTACCAGCACTGACATGTCAGCAGGTTTATCATCCTGCCCTGAAGAAGAGCCCTACCTGAACCCAAACCAACATGTCAGAAAGTAAAAATCTCTCCTCTATTCCCATAGCACCTTCCAACAAATGTTCACTTTCAGTTCCATCCTCAGTATCATCCCAAAGGGAACGATGCCCAACTGGCATAGCCCATTCAAAGTTTAAAGAGAAAAGAACAAGCCCATGTTCTGGGTTTGGCTGGAATAGAGTTAATTTTCCCAAGAAGCTGGCAGGGGACACAGCCACGACAGCCAACTGAACTAGCCAAGGGGATGCTCCATACCACATGGTGTCATGCCCAGTGTATAACAGGGAGCTGGCTGGGGGAGGAGGGACCCTGGCTTGGGAATGTGCTGGGTGTTGGGTTCCAGGTGGTGAGCAATTGCACTGTGTCACTCACTTCGTATATTCCTTTATTAGTATTACTGTTGTTAGTATTTCTCCTCTCCTTGTGTTGCCTTGTTAAACTGTCCTTATCTCAACCCATGGATTTTACCTTTTTCTTCCAATTCTCTTCCCCATCCCACCGGGCAGAGGAGGAGCGAGTGAGCGAGCGACCATGTGGTGCTTAGTTACCAGCAGGGCCTAAACCACAACAGCCCACTGAAGGCTGACAGCACCCAAACCCCCACCACTCCCGCTGGAAACTCTCACAGCTCCTTTTCCAGTGAGTTTTCTCACTGTGGTGATGAATAGAGAGAGGAATAGAAATGAGTTTTGCTTTGCTTCGCTGGGGCTGCAGGCTGTGGGTATAATAAAGATTTATGCACAGAGAATCAACAATCCCAAAGCAAAGCACTCATGGAAAACTCCATTAAAACAAGATTCGTCTGACCTTGTACAGAGAGATGCTTTACCACACTAGTTGTCCAACAGTGGGATGCAACCCAGCAGAGGTTCACTGGAGAGGTACCTACTGCACAGCTTTTCATAAATTACACCTGAAATAACCCCACAGAAGGCTTGATGAGGAGATGAGGTGACACCTTTCTGTCTGGCTACCACTGATCTCCAACCCTTACAAAAACTGAGGCCACTTTCTCAGCACCTACCTTCATATTCTACCAAGCACACGACTTCCCCACAGGTTCCCGTTAGAGGAGTGAAGGAAGCATGCAACTGCCACCACACCTACCTCATAGCTATGCATCACCCCCTGATGTCAGGGGGAGAAAAATCCTTCATCCAGCCTCTTCATATCAGAGGGAGAATCAAGAACCCTTCCCTATGTGTATCATTTAAAGCACCTCTCCATCACAGCTCACAAAGGCACAGAGCAACAAGTTAATTATATTTTTTTCCCCAAACAAACAAGATTCTCTGGTTTCTCAGATGTTATAGACACTTGCCTCTCCACACAATGATTGAGTGTCCCACACTAACACACAGGATTGGGTCTTTGGCTTCCCCACTGCCTCTCTCTCCCAAAACTTCTCAATAGTTGCTCAAATTGTTTTTTAATGGAGTTTTCCATGAATGCTTTGCTTTGGGATCGTTGTTTCTCCATGTCACAAGTAGCTGATCTTCTCACAGTCTCTCAAAGATGAAAGAGACCAAGTACAATAAAAACAAACCTGTGATCCTCTTGTTAACCTAACATTTTGCGATGGGACTAAACATGATACACTTGATGGCAAAATCCAGAACGTTGTGTTCAACCTGACCACTGACTAATGCTTTTAGGTTGATGGGATTCTGCCTCAGAAGGAGACAGTAAGATCTCAGTGTGCCAGACCCTCTTCTCAACTTAGCTGATGACAGGAGACAGAAGTTTCTTGCAAATTATTGTTCAAATCCTCTTCAATAAACAGCAGGAAAGGAGTAGAAGACCCAAAAGCCAGGAGTCTCTTTGGAATAGTGACATATTCAAAAACAGTTTTAAAGTTCATGGCTTAGAAAATAATTTGCTTAGACCAAACAGCCTTCAAATTAGCATAATTAGAAACTGAACAAATAACTTCAACAATCAGCCTGTGCTGTGTTCCATCACACGAGCAGGGAAGTTGCTCCTCTGAAGGTGATCCAGCAAGCTAACTGCTCTTGGCCTGCAGCAGCTCCCAAGATGAAAAGAAAAAAACAAACAAACAAAAAATAAAGGAAATAAGATGTACAGGCAATCTTTCCTCTGTAACATCCACTGCAAGTCTGATACAGTCAAGCATTCTGCCTTTGAGTTAGGCTGGATTACCAGGTCCTCACTGACCAGATTTCATTTCAGTATTGTATTTCACTTCCCAATTAATAAGCACCTCAGGCAGAAGAAATTACAGAGCATTCGTTGGGCTAAAATTGTTGGTCTTCCAAGCAAACTCAAAGCCTGGGAGGGATTTTCATTTGCCTGCCTGGTCCTAATGTGTAACATATATAACTTTGGTCTTCAAGAATAGTCCAGCTCTGGCTGCTGGAAGACAGAGTGTCTCAGAATCACAGCATGTATGTTGGTAGTGACCTCTCGGGATCATCTGGCCCAACCACTTGCTAAAAGCACAGTCAACTAGATGAAGCTGTGCAGAGCTGTGCCCAGCCACCTTCTGAGCATCTCCAAGGATGAGGATGGATAGCCATCCACAGCCTCACTGGACACTTTTCCAACACTTGACTATCTTTACGATAACAAAAATATTCTATATCTCTAACTAGAATTTCCCTTGCTGTAACCTGTGTCTGTCACCTCTTGTCTGATCCCTGTGACTCCTTCCAGAAGCTGTATTTTCTGTAGACTCTGCCCCAAGGTAGCTGAAGATAGGAATAAAATCTCCTCCTGGCTTTAATTTCTGAGGAGAGAACAAAGCCAGCTCTCTCAGTCTGCGCTGGCACAGCACATGCCCCATGGTCCCCATGGTGCCCTTCCAGTAGACTCCTTCCTTCCCTGCTGGTACCACGAGTCTTTTCTCCTTGGGAAGCCCCACACTGGGCTCAGCACTCCAGATGAATCCTGATCTCATTCCGGATCAAGGTGCTGTTCTTTCTCAGTGCCAAGAAACGTAAGGGCATGTGGGGCTTGTATGATATACATTTATCTTTTAATTCTGATTTAAGACAAAGGCACATATTAAAGTGCAGGCTCTCCACGCATTTAAAGCTCTCTGCTTGTTCTGATCAAAAGGACAAGGTCCTTTATTTTTCAGTTAAAAGGAGGATTAAGGAGGATCGTGTTATTGTGCCTTAGGCCTAAACTATCTGCTAAAAAGAAATTTTTTAAGATTGATTTTTAGATTATAATTTGATATGAACAGAAATACTATCAAAAATTACTTCACATTCAGCATGTAAGGACAGCATCTTAACTTTAATACTGAGGGTGTAAACAGTGTCTCTTTTCTGAATAAATGAAGTCAAACCTTTACCTACAAATTCACAGAGCTCCACTAAAATCAAAAGAACTTAATGGATTTTACAGCACCCACACTTTACCAAGCTGCCTGAAAATAAAGAACTTTATTGGAACTTAATAGGCTTTGTAATCTTCCTGTTCTCTTATAATAAATTTTATCATTCATTTTGGAACAATATCTCCTAGACGGAGCGGAGATGCCTGACTACTGTGGTTGGCACTGTCAAAATCTTGCACCTTCCCTGCAGAAGTGTGGTGTCCCCACGCCTGACCAAATTAAAACAGATGCATCAACAAACCTAGACGCGAGCACCAAAAGGGGTAACGCTGTCAGAGGTCCCAAGTCCTACAAAGTATTGCCAGATTTAATGCATATTGCACACTTTGGGAAAAATCAAGCCACCTATGAAGAGTCCAAATCAGTGCAAGAATTCCCAGGGAGGTACTGGGAAACAGAACTCGAGGTGCTGGAGATCCACCCGCCCTTCACCGGGGTCCTGCACCTGCTCTCAGGTACCAGTGCACGCCAGCGGTGGCTCTGCCTTTCTCAGCACAGCAATATGAAGATCATCCCCAAGCATTTTAAAAGGTTTCCCAGAATAGCTTTTTAATTACATACTAGTACTTGACTTCCACAGAATAAAAACTGATATGGTACCACTCAAAAAAAAAAAAAAAAAGTAAAATAAAATTGACACTTTCTTCTGCTTTTGAAAGCACAAGTGTTTAATGTGTCACTAGTCCTCACAAGAAGTTTGATTTAACATAATTCCCCTAAGGCATTTTGATCTGATATATTAATAGGGAGTAGGAACATTATGAAAGGCATGCTTAGTTTTTTAAATTTTTCTTTGATTTTTTTTTTTCCAAAGAACTGAGTAAGGAGAACAGAAGAAAAAGTGCAATGGGAACTGTACTTGCATCCTAGAAATGACTTCTTCTGCAGCCTGTAAGAGTTGTACAGAAAGAGACAGAGCAATGAATGAGAAATGACAGGACAGTGCCCAGACAGTAACAATAACTGGAATTACAGTCAATAAAATCCCAGTGTATTGATCTGCAACGTGAGTTTCACAACAAAAGGGAAAGGACATCTTGCTTCCATTAATTTCCATCACAGTGGATTCTGATTCTACATCTCTGTACAGTCACTTTTTGCTGACATTTGCTGTGCACTCTCCTGTTACCTCCCGTGCCACCGCCCCTTACCACCACCGTGGCACCACGCCTGCTTCCTTTCTGACCACACTATATAGATTCCTCGAATATTTAGAGACCTGTGTCCCATCTGAGCCCCCTTTCTGCCATGCTGTGCATATTTACATCTTTTAATACTCCCTTGGAAAGAAATATCTTTAGCCTCCTGATCTTTTTTTTCTTTTTTCAGCATAAAAATGATAGGTTTGCTCATAAACTGTAAAAGGGCCGTAATGTACACGAGCAAACTTATGAACAGAAACTCCATTATGGAAATGGCATGTATTTAAATCTGGCTCATCAGCTATTATTCTCTAAAAGCCTTAATAGCTAATTCCTTGTGACTGTGACAAAGCCGTGCTTTACGCCTGCTGGATATACAGTACAGCTCTGTTGCTGTCTGGACTGTATTTTTTATGAATGTGCAAAAACTCCTGCTGATCAATAAGGCTCAAAGAAATCTGCAGTAATTATTTCTGGGACGATGTACAAAATATGCAGTTCTAACACATTAACAGTGTTTCATTTTAGTCTCATTACTGCTTTCAGTTGGAATCATTCAGTCTTACTGCATCAGTAAGTGAGAGCTGAGAGACTTGACATTCCCATACAACGTGTCGGAGGATTTTAACTGGCATTTTGTGGTCTTTCTAATCATTTTCCACCTTCTCCAGAAGCTGACTCCAAATCCATGAAGTGTCATCAAATACTGCCCAGGTATCAGTCCCACGTCACAACAGCAGGTGGGTATAGGCAGATTATTATTAAAATATATTATTATTAAATTTAGCAGATTGCAGATTATTATTCCTTAGCACAAATAAAGGTCTCGCTGCCCTTTGACTTTCTTTAGGGGTTGCTTCATCTCTTCTGCAAACACAATGCAAAGGTGTGACACGGTCTGGTGTCAATCTTTGTTCTGGTCAAGACAGAGACTTGTCCTACTTGTGAAGTACAATGTGGCTGAAGAAGAACTAAAACATTAGAGGAGCTCTCTCAAGTCCCTGTGCCACTCTATTAATAACCAAGCAGTTGCATGAGTCCCTGTAACACACTCGATGGAAACAGCAAATCCAACTACAAGGCTCTGGCTTGGGGTTAACCCAGCATCCTCCATTTACTGCAAAGTTAATTACTGTCTGAACTTACACCTTTTACTCAGACTTGAACATCACCTGTGAACTTAGTAAATGGAGCTTCTTCCCTGAATCGACAATCCCCAGGATAGTTCTTGTCATCTGGAGCTCCAGCATGAAATGCAATCAGACAGCTTTGTGCCCTGAGGAGGAGGAGGAGGAGAGCAGCAGCAAGTGGTCCCCACACCCGCTGCGGCAGGGCTGGCTTCACACTCCTGTTCACACTGAACATCTGGCTGACCCCGAGTGCTGGGCAAGCTGACAGAAGCTCCTCTAAGATGGTAAGAGCAAATGACACGACCATGCTGCTCAGCTGACTTATGATGAGCTGAAGGGGAAAAAAATTAACTCTGAATTTCTGCAGTTCTCCCTTTAGATGGATTTGCAAACCCCGAGCTGAGCTCGCAACGAGACCTCCCCTGCTCAGGACAACAACAGAAAATGTCTCTTCTTTCTACGAGTGTCAAAATAGCAGCTAGAAACTGCACTGCACCTACAGGTGAATGAGATGGCGAGAAGCAAAAGGTCAAGAAGAGAAAAAAGGACAAGGTAGAGTATTTTGTCTGTATTGAAATTCCACTGCTGGTTTTCTCCCCAGTTTGCTGTTTCCAGATGTTCTACGCAGAGGCTGCTGCACCAGGCGCACATGGGTCAGTCTCACAGTAGCTTAAAAAATGAACAGCCAGTTTGGTTTATCTAATCCTGCCTTTTAGCTGGCAACATTCTCTTGCTGGAGAACTGACATGCCTACAGCATCAAATGAGCTCTGGCTACACCTTGTGCAGGCGTCACTGGGGCTGGGTGTATGGTGTCCTCCTGGTCTCTGCATCACTTGCTGCTGTGGCTGCAGCCACCATCTCCCCGATTCTGCTACTCGGATTGCTAAAGGAACACAAGCTCATGTGCTCAACTGGAATGAGAAGCTGCTGTTTGGTCTGCAGCATAAAATTACTGAGGTGAAGTCATTCACAGGCTGTTTCTTCCCCATTAGTTGCTTTGAAATAAACTCCCTGTCACCAATGGAGTTTCAGCTGTTGGCTCTCTGGATCCAGACAGACTATTGAAAACAGCAGGGTTTTATTCTCCTTTCCTTCTCACTCATTAACTTTTTCCTCATTTTCTTTATTGCTATTTCGCTTACAGATGAGCTGGCTGAAGTTCAGAAAACTCTCAACAGCACAGTACTAAGACATCACGGGCACTCATTTTCCCCTTGGACTATTCCATAAATAAGAGCCTTTTGATGTCTGGATAGTCATTCAGACACTTCAATAGTATCAGCTCTTTCCACAGCTGGTCTTGACCTAGTATCAAGGTTTCATTTTGATCTTATTCATTCCAGCAACTGTCATGAAGTCCTTGCTTATTAACAAGAGGTTCTCATTTAAATTAACTAGATCTGTCCATGATTATTTTCTTTCCCCTTGTCACTAATCATTGTTCCAGCTTTTATTAACAAAATAAAATAAAAAATAAAAAAATCAGGCTTATCCACAAATCAGGGATAAGGGGAAAGAGGGTGTATCTAAGCGATCTTCTTACTTATCTGATCCTTGATCTGATGGACCAGACCCAACCGTGGTGCTTTAGAAGAAGGCAGCTGGATCTGAGTCATCAGAGAGGAATCAGCACTTCGCCCTCTTCAAGTCCTTTCCCCTTTCTAATATATTCCTGGATGGGCAACACGTGGTGAAGAATCCCCTACGTCAACTTAAGGTCTACACAAGCGAGACTCATCCTCTACCTCTTTTGTTTGGATTATTGGCCATGTTGCACATCCCAGAAGAATGTGTTCTTCATGCCAAATCATTGTAAAAAAAAGGTGTCACAGAATCAGAGGGTGACATAAAGAACTGCCTATGGACCTTATTTCTTTCCAGGACATGGATCATTATTTAAGTTGCAAGTGTCTGGAAACTCGGTATCTATACATGTGTGCTGTAACAACCACACAGACACAAACAGCCTTCCTTCACAAAGGGCTCCATACTGGTTTTTACCCGTGACTATGATTTCTTGGACCAAAAGTAAGTTCCAATTTGCATTAGACCATGTTCACATGCCCTTTCTGGCGGGTTCTCTGAATGTTCTGTTTCCCATTTAACTGAAGGTAACGTTGAAATTAGGCTGATTGGCTCTGCTGGGACAGCCCGCAGTGGAGCTCATGGAAACCAGCTAATTGTGCTCATCAGGCACTCTCAGCAAAATAAAAACTGAGAACTAACTTTGCTTTGGGATATTTATTTATCATTTGGCCAGAATACACCTGATGAAAGAAATCAAAATCAAATCCACTACTATTATGGAAACATGGACCAAATACTTCGTGAAGGTCACTGTAGCACACAGGACAGCTAGACACGTTCTGCTGCCATCAGAGAAAGGTGACACAGGCACTGGGTTGAGAATCAGACAATTTGGGTTTGCTTCACAGCTCTCCCACAGTCTCCCAGTGCAAGCTATGCAAGTCACTTAGTTTCACTTTGCTGCAGTTCCCCAGCTGTCTAATGAGGACAGTAATCATTTCCACTTGCCTTATCTACTCAGATTGTAAGCTGTACTGGTCAGGGACCTCCTCCCATCAGGAGCTGTGTACAAAACGAGCATCCTGATCTCCTGGGCTGCCTGCAGGGGATACTGTCATACAGATAATAAACAACATCATCCGTCATGATTTAATGTCTGGAGCTGAGATTTTTAAGCTGGACTATCCATGGAATAAAGACCTTTTTCAGTGCAAACATTCTTTTCTTTTTTTCTTTTTCTTTTTTTAGGGGTTGGAAGGGACCTCAAAAGATCATCTAGTCACCTCTGCTAAACATGTATGAATGTATGAAAGGCAATTTAGCTCCTCAAACACAGGCCTGACACAATTAATGTAAAAGACAAGGTTTACACAGACACTTAAGGATCAGCTAAGTCAACATTTGAGCACGAAGGAGAAAAAAGTACTTGGGCATAAACTCCTTCAGCACAGAGCGATGGCGTGTGCAGAGGTAACCACAGCACCTGCCTCAAGTCAGTACTGTGGTCAATTCATCACAACTAGTCATGCTGGAGCGGTACAGCAAGCTGGTGCCTCATCTTCTGCAAGGACCTGGCTGGGCTGGAAAGCACCTGCACTGCAGTGGGGCTAAGGGTACTCGAGCTAAGTGTTTCACTAAAATCACAAAGATGATGGGTATGCCTGATAGCTCTGATGGACATCAGAACTAGAACATATTGGCAAAGGGGAAGGCAGCACAAATTGATTCCTAATTTTGTCTCAAGTAGCCTGTAGAGATTTGCAGTCCAGCTAGACAATCCTGCAACACAGGATCAAATACCTATGAGAAAAATCAGTGAAGTCCAAACCTCAACTTTGCCAAGTCAGACTCTTCACTTATTACCTCTGTCCCCTGTTCAGGCCAGTGACCCAACCCATCAGAACAAAGCTGTCATTTTCTAATTACAGCTGAGCTGGTACCAGAGGGACCCTTGTTCTACCATCCTGAGCAACAAGAATAGCAGCAATGTCAAAGGAATCTCACTGAGGCAAGAAAGCATTGTGCAGCTGCTTCACTCATCACTGTGCATCCACATCCAGACACAACATCATACACACCAGGCTGCATACTCAGCTCAGGAAATGCGAGGTGCTCTGATTTCCCGAGGGAAATCTAATGATGGAAAAGTTTTTCTGCTTTCACGTTGTAGCTGGAGCAAATAAGAATCATTGCAAATATTCATTCTTTGTTCACTGAGATCTCAGGATGACAGCTGCACGATCCACCCCATCTGCCTGTTTCTGCAGAACTCACAGGATGGTTCACGTTTCCTTCTGAACTTTTTTTTTTTTCCCCACACTCTACTTTCGATTTTCACATTATTCTATTCCTCTGAACGCAGAGAAACTGGAATGGGTCTGTTTCTTCAGAGATTAATAAGGCATTGTCCTGGTTATACGTTGCTACCCAGTAAAGAGTATCTGCCAACTCCTTAGCTGGTGGACACCAGGTTAAGTCCTTTCAAGTCAGTAAAACTGGGAAGCTTCAGGCTTTCTAAACACTCTATTCAGAGAGTTCATGTGGATCATTCACAACTATTGCAGGCAGCTATGCAAAAATCTCATTTTCAAATTAAATTTTACTTCTGTTTTCAACCCCCTTTCTCTACCTGTCCTCTGCTACTTCAAACACTTTGTCTGTCCTCCTTTCTTGCAAAAGCTGTTGGCAAATGCTAGAGGTAAGCAATTATTATCAGATTTTATATTTATTATTACTTAGATTGGATGTGAGGAAGAATTTCTTTGCTGAAAGGGTTCTGAGGCATTGGAAGGGGTTGCCCAGGGCAGTGGTGGAGTCCCCATCCCTGGAGGGATTGAAGAGTCGTGTAGACACAGTGCTGAGGGACATGGGTTAGTCGGGGACTGGTCAGTGCTGGGTTCATGGTTGGACTCGATGATCTTAAAGGGCTTTTCCAATCCAGGCAGTTCTGGGATTCTGGATTACCATTTCCACCTAACACCACGGCAGCATATTACCAAATTTGGTTGCTCTGACAACTCAATACAAATGTCACATGTGCAGAACACAAAGGTACAGGATCAGAGTCTCACCCGCTCTGCAGCCCAGTGTATGAAATAGAAACAGACTGAAATGTCTCTCCGATCCTGCTCACTCCTCAGTCACTCAAGCCAGCTCCTTAGGAAATCTCATCCCTTATCATACCATCAAATAGCATTTATGTAGTTTATAACTTGAGTATCTGCCATTCCACCCTGACAGCATCCCTGGGTACTCCTCCAGCTTCATTTATTCTACTTCCTTTTCTTTTTGTCCATTCCAAGCCTCACTTCATCAGACTATTGCCTACGGACTACACAAGGGACACGACATCCTAGCTTTTACTTCTTGCTTTCATTTTAGTGCTCCATTAATAGCTTTTCATTGCTTTTAAGCCCACCACAAACCTGTTTCAATCGCCTGCAGACCTTGTCTAACTCCTTTCTACCCCAGTTCCCTCATTTTGGTTAGCTCTTGCCTCTTTATTGATCTAGTGCAGGGGCTGCCAAATATCAGGAGGTGAGGGCAAATTAAGAGAATTAAATATATTATTCAGTGAATAGTGCAACAGAATATACCACCCACACAATCAAACAGCCTCCATCAGCCCATCTTGGACACCTGTGTGGTCAGGCTCCAGTTCCCTGTCTGTGTTCCACCAAACCTCCAACTTCCAAAAGGAAGAAAAAGTTTGGAAGAGCTAGCTACACCAACCACTGCACGAGGGGAAACGGCAGTGACATCACACATGAGCAAGACAACTTATTCCATGAGGTGCTGTCACATTTATGGTAATACCTTCTGGAGACATAAATTACAGGAATTCAGTTCAAAAAGCAATTTCAGCTGCTACCAGGAACAAAGCCAGATGTGAAGTGGTGGCCTGGGAGCCATAGAAAGGAGAGTGAGGACTTGATCCTGCAGTGACTGTTGAACGCTGTGTGTGTCATACACACAAGGTTGCCAAGGCTTAGTAGCCTTCCCTTTACAACTTAGATAGTAAATCCCATCACATCCCAGCTGGAAGAAAACAGTGCTTTTAAAAAGCAGTAGAGAAGAGGCATTCTCAGGGATGTTTAACAAAAACAGAGATATTTTGGGAAGAGATTATTTTCCTTTTGGCAGAATATGGTGCTGGGAACACCTGTGAAATAAGAAAAGGATGAAGAGGTGCAGCAACCACGCGCCCTAAGAACAGCTTTGCTTTGATATTCAGCAAGTTATTTCATTCAAGCATTTATTTTCCTACCCATGTTACTTAGAAAAACAGGAGCTGGCCAAAATCAAATGCCCTGGCCCTGAACTTCAAGCACGATTTCAAACACTAGTCAAACAGAATGAGCAATCTGGGGAAAGGAAGACTAAGAACAAACCTACATGATAAAGCTTTTGCTCCCAGAAACAGAAATTCCTACCACCATCCATTTCCCTTCCAGACAGACACAAGAGTGAACTCACAAGAGCTCAGGAGTCTCACTGGTATTTAATGAGGGTGAGTAAGTACTGATGCACACTGTGGAAAGTTACTCTAGACTAGAGAAAAAGTGAATCCAGCACAGACTAAGGAAACTGTATGTCAGCCCTCTCTAGCTGGGCTTACTCAGAATTAAAGTAGCTGCAATCAGCTCTAACATAACTCGATTTTGAAGAGAATTGAGTAAAACAGAGGCTGTGCTGAATAGCTGCTGTACACGGAATTAAGGACAGGCAGAGTGAAATGCTGGTCCCAAATCAGATCAAGCTTCCCGATTCTCCCACGCAAAGAGCTCCTAAATGAATTTGGATTCCTTTGCCTTACTTAACTTGATCCACCGAGTACAGTCCTTACCCCATGCACTGAAGGGCAGTAGATGAGTCCTTACCCTGTGCACTGAAGGGCAGTAGATGAGTCCTTACCCCGTGCACTGAAGGGCAGTAGATCAGTCCTTACACCCTGCACTGAAGGGCAGTAGATCAGTCCTTACACCCTGCACTGAAGGGCAGTAGATCAGTCCTTACCCTGTGCACTGAAGGGCAGTAGATCAGTCCTTACCCCGTGCACTGAAGGGCAGTAGATGGGTCCTTACACCCTGCACTGAAGGGCAGTAGATGAGTCCTTACACCCTGCACTGAAGGGCAGTAGAGGAGTCCTTACACCCTGCACTGAAGGGCAGTAGATCAGCCCTTACACCCTGCACTGAAGGGCAGCAGATCAGTCCTCACGCCGTGCACTGAAGGGTGTGTGTGTGATGAGCACTGTGCAGCACGTTAGGAAGAGCAGCACCCACAAACATGGGCACCTCCCTAACAGATCACCCGAGCAGGGTCAGCTGAGAACACCCACCCAGCCGCAGCAGTGACGGCTGATCAAGGGAGCCTCTGTCCTTGCCAAAAGGAGTGATGAGGGCCAGCAAATCATACGAGATAAAAGGCTGAAGCTGTTCCAGTACCAAGGACTCACTGCTAGATCCTGACCTTATCACATAAGATGATATTGCTCATTGCTGGTCACACCTGAGTTAGGACTTTCACCAAAAAAGCCCAAAATAGGTGGTTAATTTTGCACATACAAGCTCTACCATTAGACTCGGCATCCTGTGGACTCCTGCTGCACTGGCACTGAAGCTGTTACCCAGTAATTACATCTGGCTGCTCAGACACTGCCTCCACAAAGTGGGTACTTACAAGACTGTTAAAATTGTCAAGGACTTCAGCCTTCCCAGCGTAAATTTCCACTCACAAAATTAGCTGAATTATAATTTATGTTGTTCATTTTCATTTCAAACCACCTACCTGCCACACAAATAAGCCCTTGCTAGCCTAATCTGAATAGTCCTGATTTTTACTGTTTAAAAATCAGCAGAAACAACTAATTAAGGGCAGGGGTGGGTCTGGAAAGAGTCCTCTATTGAGGCCTGGAATCTCACAGTCACTTACAGACTTTTACAGGGTGAATTTTTCTTGGGCGCTGTGTGCCTCAACTCGTTCTCTAGTTCCCAGGGCAGTAAAATGAATATGTGAGGCACAGTGAGGAACAGGCTTTTACAAAGGAATTGTCAGCTCACCAAACTAAACCCCAGCTTCGCTTCACTCTGAGGTTTACCAAACCTCATGGTGAAGTCCTGGACTTGAGCAGCAAGATCCCCTCGCTTCCTGGTCTTCAGCTGAGCAGGACCCAAAATACACACTAACACCAACCACAGCAGGCACTCACTACTCCAAATCCAGCTTTGAGTAACACCAAATCACATTCTGATAAAAGACACCAGGGATGTGGCTCAAGCCTCTGTTCAATCACAGATAGCTGGCACATTCATCATCTTTAATTTCCCAGCAGTGTCCTTGTGCTGCCACTTTTGCTTCCTGACATCTCACCCTTTGAGAGGTAATGACTGACAAAACCAGCGTTGCCAAATCTGAAGGACTTAATTTCCAATTTAAACCAAAATCCATCTCTTTACAATGTCTACATTGATCTTTCTGCCCAGGACTTCAGATCACCAGTCCTGCCAGGGTAGAGGTTTGGAGTAGAGAGCTACCAAAGTTTAGTAAAAAATAATTCAAGGGTACACTGCAAAAGATGTCTTCACAAACCTCTCCCTCTTCTCTGAAGAGTTCAAGGAAGCCCACACCACCACTAACCATTCCTTTCTTGCAGGTCTCATCTTCCAAGGACAGGTTAAAAGCATAGTCAAGAATGATCTAGCAGCTCCTTAGAGCTATCAAAGACTGATTCAAACATGACTCACATCTCATCCATGACAAATGGGCAACTTCTGTTGAAATACAGGACACCATAACATGCATTGGAACAGCACCAGCACCCCAAGACAGCAGACACTGCCACGGCACAGCGGTTCAATACTCACACTCAGCAGCAGGCACTTGTTTTCTTTGATGGCGCCTATGCAGCCCACGAAGCCAATGATCATGACAAATGTCCCCGTGACAATCAGTAGGTTGGCAGCTGACAGGGATGGGAAAGAAGAGGAGAGGGTGGCAAAGTTCCCTTGGGTAACAGCCAGCCAGATGCCTACTCCAAGGATTCCACAGCCTCCCAACTGAGAAAATAAAAGAGAAACACAAAAACTCAGTTAGTGCATCCAAGCAACCCCAGATATTACACAGAATCACAGAATGCTGATATCAATATATAAGCCCACATCAAGATGGCAGGGGTAGGACAGCTCTGCGGGGTACACCCAGCACTCACACCTCACAGGAACTGATCTCTCCCTGGGGCACTTCCAGTGGGGAAAACAGACAAAGGACAAAGGAAAAATGTACAGGGGGGAACTCGGCACTCAGATGAAACTCTCAAGAGAAAGACTCACATTTCCTAAACTGGAGACTCAACTTTAAATATCAGGCAATACTCACCCTAGTGAAAAGGCAGACACTGAGTGAAGGAGAAATTCCCAAAGATTCAGATCTCAAAGGGACTGAAAAAATCCACATCCTATTTAGGTACCTCAGAGTTGCCCATAACGGCTGAAGCACTTTAAATTGCCTGTTCTTCCCATCCCAATACACCATCCTCCACCCCTGGCACACACCATAAATACATCTTGCCAGAGCATCCCCTGGTAGGACACTCACATCTCTGCTTCATTAGTGCCTCCCCAAGATCTGGCCTCCCTGGGAAGCAAGAGAGCACTGAGAGTGTGAAGGGCTGAGAGAAGGAGGGAGAATCCTCCCATAACATTAAAAGCCAGATATTTACTCCCAGTGTGGCCACTGGTTTGGTAATTCAATCCTCAGAAGAGGACTAGGCTGGCTTAGGCAAAGTCCGAGAGGGAGCAGTAGTAGAGGCTCCCCAGGCACATGAGCACGGAGAAGGGAGGGTGTCAGTACAGGCAACAGCCACCACAAAAACATAAAATTTACAGTTATTATAAACGCAGGGAACTTCCAAAAAACACAAACATTTATAAGCATACTGCTTGTAATCCTGAGAAAGCCTTCAGAACTGTAACAATCTGAGTAAAGCTAAGCAATTAAATAGACTTAAACCAAAGGGGATTTTGCATTATTTTCCAGTCACACAGCAGAGGATCACTTAGATTTCTTTCCTTCCTGCTCTCCCTTTAAAATAAGCAATTTTTATTGAGTTTTATAATTGCACTTTATTATCCAAATCAATTAAAGGCCAAGAGCTAGGAAAGGAATTTGTTTCACAGAGCAGTAAGTCAGACGTAGGAGCACATCAATTAGAAGGCTGCATAAAGCGGATGCGCACAAGGCAGCTGGCGGAGCAGGGGAGGAGGAGGACGGAGCTAATCCCGAGGCAGAGCTAAGCCTCAGAAATCAAACACAGAAGAGAAACACAAAAGCCACAGCAGTTGATTTTGCTGACTGCTAAGGCTGCCTCTGCACACCGCTGAGTTCCCCTCAGAAAGGGACAATGAGGGCATCTGGGTCTCAGGGCAGCACTCCTCACCCCAACCAAGGAGCCAAACTATACCTCATGGTAACGCACCTCTGTCTCCAGAAGAGACAGGAGGACACTGACTCCAGGACACAGGGGATCCCGTCATCTGGAGACTCAACTCATCATCACTGCCCCCTCCCTGGAAGTGTTGAAGGCCAGGTTGGATGAGGCTTTGAGCAACCTGGTCTAGTGGAAGGTGTCCCTGCTGCTGGCAGGGGGGTTGGAACTGGATGAGCTTTAAGGTCCCTTCCAACCCAAACTGGTCTGGGATTCCATGATCTCATTCAGCAGTTTTTTCATCTACAGACACCCCATATCACCATGTCCACCCCTTTGCACAGTGCCCTCTACAAGCACCACAGAGGGACAGTCCATGCCCTGACCATATACTCTGGAAATCCTTCCCCTCTGTGCCCACTTATGGACACGTGGGACCTTTAACACGGTTAAAATGACTGAAGAATAGCCAGGGGAGAGGAGGGAGGAGGAACATTTAAAGAAGGTAACCCATAGAAAATCATTTTGGGTCACTGGAGGGATATAAACAAAATTAGAACTTCTGGATCAGAGCAAAGAAAACCCTGTTGTAGTCAGTTCTGTGCTGCCGGTTTGTTTTCACAGAATCACAGAATGTTGGGGATTGGAAGGGACCTCGAAAGATCATCCAGTCCAACCCCCCTGCCAGAGCAGGAACCTCAATGAGATCACACAGGAAGGCGTCCAGGCGGGTTTGAATGTCTCCAGAGAAGGAGACTCCACACCTCTCCACACAGGGCTCATCTTGAAAATTTGGGGGCTTCCACGCAAACAGTGAAGCTGTCACGGTTAAGAGAGAAAACATTACACCAAAAAAGATGAGCGAGAAGTCAACAGCTTGAACCTGATGTATTGGCAGACAAAGATGAGTCTGTATGGGCTCCATGTGGTGAGTGCAGGGTTGACTCAAAAAAATCAAACCAAACCAAACCCAACCCACCAAAAAACAAACCAAACCAAACCAAAAACACCAAAAACAAAACAAAACAAAAAAAAACCAAAAACCCCCACCAAAAAAAATCCCCCCAAAAACCCACAAATCTCCCTCAAAGATGTCAGGCTCCTGACAACAGCATTGTTTTAATTCCCTTGTGAAATACTTAACACGTTATTTGCCTCATTGTTCACAACAATCCACTCTCTGGTGTGTAAGGCAGCTCACGGCAACATCTGAAACAAAATCCAGCTGCCTTGAACATTTTTTTTCCAGTAAATGTTGCATCTTTTTGAAAAATCTTTTATTCTAAGGTCAAACCAGTGGGATACCAGAAGGGATAGTGTCATAGCTCTAAAACTTGGGAGATTTCAGTTAAGTGTCTGTTGCAGGACAGAGCTCAGTGTAAATCCCTAGTGGGCTCTTTGTCTGTGCTCAAGTTGCAAAATCACGAGTACAAAGACACAAGGAGTGGTGTCCTGGTGTGAGCTGGGCCAGAGC
>NW_010313680.1:0-1951 GCF_000700745.2 Antrostomus carolinensis
GGCAGGGGGGTTGGGACTGGATGAGCTTTAAGGTCCCTTCCAACCCAAACCAGTCTGGGATTCTATGATCACCTCACCAGGTGCTCCTAGACCCCAGGATGAAGAGCACCCAGGCCCAACCTCATCCTCCTGCTCCTGGCTGCAGCACATCAGCTGACTCACCCACAACCTTGGTTATTTCATTCAAAACCCGGGATCCCTGGGCTCTGGTCTTTCCCTTCCACAGGATGTCCTCTCCGAATTATCATCACCATCCCCACACAAGGAACGGATCAAACACCCTGAGCTTCCCCATCTTCCAGCCTCCCTGAGCCCAGCGTTTCAGAACAGCCCCTTGTTCCTGGTGCAGGCAGCACCCAGAGGTGCCAGGGCTACTGAAGAGACTCGGAGATGCACCTTGTGTGACAGTGGGAGGAATGAGCGAGTCACTTCCCTGTTCACACCTGTAGGAACGATGGAAAACGTGGTGAGAGGAGTCACTGAGGGTCACCAAGCACTGTGCCACAGCCCCACGTCACCAGGATGGCCTCTGTCCTGCTTGGGTGGTGGCACAGGAGCCAAGGACGTCGTACCCTGGGCAGTAAATCAAGGGGATCCCTCCAAAGCCAGGCTCCCCGGCACCGTTAGGGATGGTTCTGCCACGTGCTGAGGTCCCTCGGTGGGTGTCACCCCCACAGGACAGGCTGATGTCCCCAGAGGTGGAGCACAGGCTGTGGCCTCCTCAGTGACACCTCCCCTGTGTGCTTTGAGCTCAGCTGTACCTGTCCCAAACCGCTGCCAGCCTTCCACCGCTCCGGTGTCACCTCCTCTCCTGCTCCTCCAGCCACCGGAGCCACTTCCAGCTTCCCCTGCCCTGATTTAAAAGTGTTTTCCCCAAAAATTTCCACCCCACATCCCCCCTGCAGGAGGAATCCCACCCCTCAGGGACGTCTGCAGCACAGTCAGGACATCTCCCTCCCGCAGCAGCCTCACAACAGCTCCCAGCAGCCAACAACCCGGCACCTTCCCACGGCTGGATCCTGCTGCATCCCAAGCCCAGCAAGTCTTCTGGTCCCAACATCTTCTCTCCAGTGAGGACCAGGCAGTGGAGCATCTCCTGAGGGCTCTGCTTGCTCTCCTCGACCTTCCAGAGCAAGAAGTGGTCCAGGTCCAGTTCTCCCAATGCACCACAACCATTCCTGCGTGGCCAACAGCTCCTTCTCCCAGTACAACCAGCACCAGCTTGTCTAAATCCCACTCCTGCAGCACCAGCAGACCCCACCTTCACTCACAGGAGACGAGACGTGGGTCAGAGCAACGTGGAAAAACCTTCTTGCTGGAGATGGGGACAGGGTGGTGGCACATCCACTGAAGACACGACTCGTTATCCTCCCCACACCAAATCCACAGGCGTTATTTCGACACCAGAAAGACCCAGGTGAGTATTTGAGGCAGTATCTGAGGTCACATGAGGTTGTGTCATTTGAGACCTTCACCAAGGTGCCAACCCACCAAGAAGGAACCCAACGTGGTGACACCCAGGCGACACGAAGCTGCAGGCAGAGCCCACCTGCCAGGAGAGGAGGTTTCCACGTGGGACAAGGAGGTGACAAGTGAAGAGCCCCACAGCCAGACCCCACACTCGGTGTCCAGCTGCTCCACATCAGCAGAGTGATGCTTCACCTTCCTTTTCTTTTGATATCATCACTGGGAATCAGAACTGATCCCTCCTGGGGTGAGACACGAAAAGCAGCTCCTCAGAATTCACCTGTGTGTGCTTCACCACTCACCACTCCTGACCACTCCACCCCAGTTGGGCTTCACCCAAAATCAACCTGTTTCTGAAGATCACAGAATCCCAGACTGGTTTGGGTGGGAAGGGACCTCAAAGCTCATCCAGTCCCAACCCCCCTGCCAGCAGCAGGGACACCTTCCACTAGACCAGGTTGCTCAAAGCCTCATCCAGCCTGGC
>NW_010313680.1:2116-4110 GCF_000700745.2 Antrostomus carolinensis
CCCTCCCCAGCCTTCCTGGAGCCCCTTCAGGTACTGGGAGGCCACTAGAAGTCTCCCCGGAGCCTTCTCTTCTCCAGGCTGAACAGCCCCAACTCTCTCAGCCTGTCCTCACAGCAGAGCTGCTCCAGCCCTCGCATCATCCCCGTGGCCTCCTCTGGACTCGTTCTAACAGGTCCACGTCCTTCTGCTGTTGTGGCTCCAGAACTGCACACAGCACTCAAGTTGACCAACATCCACATGGAGACGGGGCCAGAGGCAGAGAGGACACCCAGCAAAGCACAAACTCCATCTAGCACCATCCACAGGAGCACAAAACACACTCCAGTGTGTTCTTAACCCGGGATCTTGGATGAGGAGAGCACCCAGGAGGAGCGGCACGGGCTCAGGTCAGCACAACGCCAGCTTCAGCCGTGCCCATCTTCTCCAGAAGGTTTTGATTTGAGCGTTTGAGTCCCTTGTGAAAAGCTCCATCCTCACTTCTCCCCGGCCAGCAAAGCATCACATCCCTCTAGCAGAGGTGCTGGGGCTGCTGTGGAGCCAGGAGGATGGAGACCACTGGCTTCTTCCTGAGTGAAAAGGTACTTTGAGGCCTCAACGTTACTAAAAACCACTCAAGAGGCTGAAATCCCTGGGTCAGTGTTTGGGGCAGGAACTTGCCAGAGCAGAAATCCACCTTCACTCCTGTCACAGGAGGTTGGTGTGCAGCAGAGTGGTCTCTGAGGAAGAGCCACACACAGCTTGGTGCAGGGCAGAGCCGTTCCCTGAGCTCCTGGTGTTTAACAGGGGGATGAAGCATCATCCAGGTGATTCAGTTTACACAGTAGGACCACACTGGTGTAAATCCAGATCAAAGAGAGTAGCTGGGGGAAGCAAGAGATCAGCTCCCCCCTCATTCAGACTCAGAAGAGCTGTCTGATGGATGGGAGGAAGCTGGGAATTCTCTCCCTCACCCAGGATCTCAGCTCCCTCACTGAGCTCACCCCGAAGCAGAGAGGTTCAGCCAGCTGTGACCTCACTCCAGAAACCCCAGCAGAGGGTCAGGGAGACTCAACACCCCCAAAATATCATCATCTAAACCCAGAACAGAGCCGTGGAGAATCATGATTGATTTAAAACTTAAAATTTTAACATTTTAAAGAGTGATTTAACCTGCCAGGTTCTTCCCCACATGAATCCCTCCCAGGAGCAAACACCCCCGAGCCCAGGAGGGCAGGTTCTTACCTTGCTAACGTTGAGTGAAGCTAAAGGAGGAGGCGTTTCCGTACGGTCGTTAATTATTTCCACTTCTGAAACATACTGTAAGTTTACAAGCAGGATATCTGCGTGATTAGGCTTCCCACTGGAAGAGGGGCATTCTGGAGAAGGGGAGGGGGGGGGACATTAAGGAAAATAAATGCAGATGGAAACACGGACAGGTCTGATACACAGAGCAAATCAAGAGGATATCTGGTTTTCCATGAGTTCCTCCAGCACTCGTGCCCCTCAGCCCAACACGGGGTCAGCTGGGGGACCCCGACACCACCACCCACCTCTTCTCACACCCATTTAGTTTTCCTGACCATCACCCAAGTTTTCCAGCCCAGGTTGGCCAGAGAAGCTGTGGTTGCTCCTCCCTGGAAGTGTTGAAGGCCAGGCTGGATGAGGCTTTGAGCAACCTGGTCTAGTGGAAGGTGTCCCTGCTGCTGGCAGGGGGGTTGGAATTAGGTGATATTTAAGGTCCCTTCCAACCCAAACCAGTCTGGGATTTGATGATTCTCTGACTGGCTGGAGGTGCTGCTGCCACAGCCTCAAATTTACACCTTTTATAGCATAAAATACCCCAATGGTTTCCTCTGGCAGGCAGGGGTTACCCCAGAGCCTTCCCAGGAGCCATCCCAGGAGCCATCCCAGCACAGGTGGGAGAGGAGAGACTCAGTGGCTGCCTGGAAAAGGCTTCTCAGCCTCAAAATCAGCGAGAGGAAATGGGAGGAAGGAGAGAGGAAAAGGGGAGGAAG
>NW_010313681.1:0-476 GCF_000700745.2 Antrostomus carolinensis
ATATCAGGCCAATGAGTTCTCTCCAGGACGAGTTATAAATGGAAATTAATTGCTTATAATAAATGAACTGAATCAAAAATCATTAAAAATAAATAGAGAGATTGTGGACGTGCTGGAGCACGTGGTCTGACACCAGGGATGACTTTTGGGTTAGGTTTTTGTGGAGAATCTGAAATATTTTAATTAATAAGGATTTTTTTTACATTAATAAGGATTTTTTTACATTAATAAGGATTTTTTTACATTAATAAGGATTTTTTTTACATTGATAAGGATCTATTAAATTAATAAGGATTTATTAAATTAATAAGGATTTATTAATTCTTTCCCAGGGCAGAGATGGTGGTGCCAGAGTTCTTGGAGCTTTTTAAAGAGCGAGCCACAGCGCCCTTCTTCGTCTTTCAGGTAAAATGAAGAAACAAAAAGAGTTGGAAATACTTTTCCTTGCTTAAAAAATGAGAGAATTCCTTAAAATC
>NW_010313682.1:0-1883 GCF_000700745.2 Antrostomus carolinensis
GAGGAACAGCCAGAGCTGCTGTTTCTGAAGACTTCTTTTCAGTGTTACACTTTCAGAGGATAAATGCATAAGAACCCTGCCCAAGTGAAAGCAGTAACCACTTACTCCTTCTTCTGACCACTGTTTGATCAGCAAATTGCACAGTGTTATCTGGGCTGTTCTCACTCTGCAGCAGCTCAGAACCTGGTAGTAAGTGAGAGGAAAGTCTGAAATTCATCTGCAGGAGACAGGCCCTGGAAAATCTGTCTGTTTTATGTGGGGAGCCCTGAATCTTTATCAGTCTTTTTAAAAGGGTGCAATCCCAGTTTGAGACAGGGATCTGCAGCAGGGACATCACCAGCTGATGCTCAAGGGAAGAGCCAGATGCAGAAACATTTCCCTATTCAGTGCTCCTCATTGGTGCCTCTAAATAGCTCTTTATTGAAAATAAAACAAAAATAACCCTGCAGCACACATCCAGTGTGACGCTCACCTTCAGCCATTTGGTTTGGCAGAGTATCACCTAACAATTTGAAATTTAATCATAAATTATGTTAATACTTCTGTTTACAAGGGTAGATCTTCAATAGATTGAGGGGGATAGTCACCAGGTTCATTACAGTGTGTTTCTCTGAAAAAAATAATTTAAGATTTAATGCCTTGAAATATGCATACTCAACATTTAATGAGACAGCATTGGTTTCAACAACTTATTTTCCAATCAATGTTGCAATTATAGATCAGCAAAAACCATTCAGAACTAGGTAGTAACTACTGCTAAGTCTCTGGTTTAAAATTTAAGACATTATGAAGAAAATTAAACACAATTTTATAGCATTTTTCAAAGTAGCATAAACTGTCTAGAATATTATCTTTAAGAGAGCAGAGGCAGCATTTTGAAGGCAACATTATTTTCATTTTTAAGCAGTCAAGGTTTCTTTCATTGAATGTCCTTTCCAAATAAAATATATTTTGCTTTCAAAATACTGAAAAAAATCAAGTTTTTATTAAATAAAATTATTTACGGTTTTCAACGAAAATAACTTCCAATTTTAACTCAAATTCAGATTTATGGTGACTCAGTATTTGACACCAATGCCTGCTTCTCCATGCCCCCGTTCCTCCAAAAAAAGAACATGGAACTTCCAATTAGAAAAAAAGCTGAAAACCAAATCTTTGACTGTACAACCACTTTGATAATTCTTCAGGTTTTTTTCCATTTAATTTTCATTACCAAATTTGCATCCTCCATTAGTAATGTCATTCTCATTAATCTTAGCCCTGCGGATATCTTGAATAATTTTAATTCCTTCATAACTACAGTAGTAACTTGTCACTATATTTAACTATCTGAAATCCCAAAATAGCCAAATATATCAGGGGCAACACAAATAATAAAAAATGCAATCAGTTCCTCTCTGTGAAGATAACACATTTTTTCCATCAGTCCCAATGCATGGGGAGGTAAGAAAGGTCTTTACTCTTCAAGCAGCACTTGTGCTTCACAGAAAAATACTTCTGGTAGTAAAATTCACCAGGAAAAACTAAGTGTAGTCCTCTGAGCTTACTTAGCACATCCACAGATATGCTTTGGAACACAGATCCGCAGACAGCCTTTGGAACACTTGCTCACAGTACCTTTCATTGGCTGCCAACTAGATCACAGGTGTTATCTCGGTGCTGTATTTGCCTCCATTAATTTCATATACCCCTCTGATTTCCTCCACAAAGTAAACAGTTTCCCTTAGATCAAATAACCCCCAGACAACAAAACCCAGCTTTTTGAATCAGTATTTCTCTTACTAGTTTTCACTGGATATCTCAAAACCTTCACAGAATGTAAATAATGTAAACTGTAAACTCAACTCTGTGGCTGATAAAGTTCTTGAAGGGGAATGTTTGTT
>NW_010313683.1:0-1216 GCF_000700745.2 Antrostomus carolinensis
CGGCAGGCAGAGCCCTGTAAGGCAAAGCCTGCTCCCCTCGCCGCGACTCCGGCCCCTCCAGCAGCACCAGCGGTTCCTAAGCGCCGTTTATTTCTTTAGCTGGCACCGTAAGCGACACCCAGATGTTCTGACCCGGTGCCGAGACTCTCCTCGCCCCGCAGGCCGGAGCGCGGCCCGCGGAGGAGCCCGCCCGCTATGCCCGGGCCGCAGGCCGCGGGGACCCGCCGCCCCCGGCTCCGCGGGGGGGCACTCTCGTTGCCCAAAAGCCCGGCTCCGCGGGAGGGCACTCTCGTTCCGCAAAAGCCGGGCAGCAGGAGCGACCGTCTTCCCTTTAAAAAGGCGGTTTAGCTGTGACAGGTAATTTGGCGCATTTCTAGTTGAAATGTGCCAAATGATTTGGCAGATATTCCGCACGCATCTGAAAATAGGAGCACCTGCCGCTGGCCTGCAGGGAAGCTGGGGATGGGGGAGGATTTTATTAGTTGCTAATTACAGGCCCCGTAACAAAACTCTGTCGCTGGATGTGCCAGCCGGCCCCTGCCAGAGGAAGCCCGTCTTCCCAAAGATGTGCAGAACCACGCACTTTAAAATAATTTTCTCCCAAGTGCTGGCATCTTTTCAGCTGTCTTACGTGACTCCATCAGCTCGTGATGATGAGGAGCAAGGTTGATCCAGTTTGTCAATCAGATTGCGTGGCCGCGTCTGTGACTGAATCATCGTGTGGCAAATACAAGCTGATCCAATGCACCGGGGGTAGAGGAGGTTCATAAAAACTTTACCTCGTGCTCTGGGAATGTCTCTTTCCTTTCTATGGACCCTTGAAGGGTCTGCTAAAGTCTAAGCTGGACATAGTGAAGGATTCTATCACTAAGAAAAACTTTATTAAAATATGTATAGACTGTGTATAAAGGAACTTCTGGGAGGGCTTAATTGTGAGCATACTAGGTTCCTCTCATTAATCCAACTGATTTCCCAGGATTCATTTTAGGCAAAATTTACAGACTAGGAAAAGAGCTACAGAGGTTTTGGATAAGTTTAAATAAGTAGTCGTAACATGAAACATGTCAAATATGAATGAAAATTATATGTTCACAGAATCACAGAATTGTGGGAGTTGGAAGGGACCTCAGGGGATCATCTAGTCCAACCCCACTGCTAAAGCAGGTTCCTTACACCAGGTTGCATAGGAAAGTGTCCAGGCGGGTCTTGAACATCT
>NW_010313684.1:0-1276 GCF_000700745.2 Antrostomus carolinensis
TGCGGGGATGCGGGAATAGAAGGATGCGGGGATGCGGGGATACAGGGATGTAAGGATGCGGGGATGCGGCGATACGGGGATGCAGAGATACGGGGATGCGGGGACACAGGGACAGAGAGATGCGGGGATATGGGGACGCGGGAATACGGGGATACGCGGATAGAGGGATGGGGGGATTCGGGGATGCAGGCGCCCGCAGCCCGGTCCGGAGACAGGGCACCGAGCCCATCTCCGGACGGGGTAGAGGGTGAAACCAAACGTCCCCTGCAAAGTTTGCGGAAGAAAACACCAATTACCCTTTCCCCGTGCCCCTCCCCGCCACCCCCGCTCAGAATTTAGGGGAGGGGATGGGGGACAAAGCTAAAAGGTGCGACCAGTAAACCCGACCCCAAAATCCGGGATTTCCACAGCGGCTGCAGCCGCACACCCGGTCCGCCCCTCTCCCCCTCCCTTCCCCTAATGGGATTAACAGACATTTTCCTAAAAGTAAATCAGAATTTGTCAAATCGCATGTGACAGTCAATTTGCTCACAATATCCACTTTTTTTCTGGTATGGGGACAAGCACCATCCTCAGACAGATCAATCCTGGCTGACACAGGGCATCTTTCAGGCAAACGTTTGCCTTGGCAAAGCACCTACATCCTCCTGAATTCATCACATCTCGCTCCAAGCACTCCCTGAGCCGGGGGTCCTGGAGCCTGGGATCATCCTGATGATGCAATTTGTGCACAGGATTCTTGTCGTGAAAGGATCCCTCATGGGTTTTTGGGGTTGGTTTTGGTTTGGTTGGGGTTTTTTTGTTTCGTTGGGTTTTTTTGTCTTTGTTTTTTGTCATCTGCTTTCTGCTCTGTCCCAGGTTCAATAATCCCTTTTGGGTTCCCTGAGCCATGCCGGTGGGGCTGGGGGAGTCCCAGGGGCAGCACCATGTCCCCATTCCCTCCCCAAAACCCTGGGGCTCAGGAGTCGCTCTGCTTCCTCCAGGTGCTGCAGCTACATCTCCATCCTCTGACTCCTGTCAGAGAGAAACCCTGAAAAGAAAAACCCTGAAAAAAAAAAACCTTGTCCCACTGCAAAATCCCCTTTGCCTTAGGGGTTTTGGGTTTCCTTCTTTGTTTTTTCTCTTTCCCCCCCCCTTCTTCTTCTTCTTCTTCTTCTTCTTCTTCTTCTTCTTCTTCTTCTTCTTCTTCTTCTTCTTCTTCTTTTTCTTCTTCTTCTTCTCCTTCTCCTTCTTCTTCTTCCTTTCTTTTCTCCTTCTCCTTCTCCTTCTCCTTCTC
>NW_010313685.1:0-522 GCF_000700745.2 Antrostomus carolinensis
CCGGCAGCGAGGGCCCTGGACGCTCGGTGAGAGCTGCCGCGTGGCAAGGAGGGGAGAGAGGGGGGGAAAAGGGGTCAAGCAGGGGAGTGTGTGTCTGTGCGCGCGGGTGTGTGTCTGTGCACATACTGACTCAGGGCCTCTCTCCTCGCCTGGTGGGGCCACGGGGTGGGGAGAAAGAAGGGGCTACGTGAGCCTGGGCGGCCTTAGGGGCGGAGGGAGACCCCAGGGCAAGTGCAATGCATTATCAGAGAGGTTCATTACCTGGTCTTCCTGCTGGCGTTGGCAGCACAGTATCATCTGCAAATATGGAAGCTGTTGCAGTACCAGGATATGTAAAATAAAGGGACAAACTATGACAATAGAAATCCACGGTTAGACCTGAAAGCTACGGCGGGGTCGTGGCTGTGGCGAGTAAAACCCTTCGCTGCTGGCCTGCAGAGCCACCGCTCCGAGGAAAGGGGAGGTCAGGGCGTGCCAGGCGTGTCTGCGTGAAGGGGCACTACCCAACCGTACCTGGTCCAG
>NW_010313686.1:0-29682 GCF_000700745.2 Antrostomus carolinensis
TCATATTCATATTCATATTCATATTCATATTATTATTTATTGGAAAACCTGCTCCTGAAGATAAAGCATTAGGTAAAAAATATGGGGTACATTTAGTTTTCCAGTAGGGAACATACCCAGTATGACCCAACGCCTGGAAGAGCTCTGAGGAAGAACCATATGCACTACTTTGACAGGGTATAGCATATATATATATATATATATAAGGCTCTAATAATTTCTCACCTTCAGGATGCCAACGTTTCAGTTGTGGACTTATAGAACACACCAAATAACAATGATGCGGCTGACTTTTCAGTTTAGCAAAATGTCAGAGAAGACACTATACAGAGATGAATCTATGTTTACCTGATTAATATACACAAATCCCTTACTCCCCTGGGAAAAAATACTGGTGTTGCCAAGTTCGTTGCATAGGTCCATAAAAGTAAAAGCAGCAATCCATAAATATACATGTACATGCTAATAAGTATTCATGTCTATAAATTATACTGTTTTTTTTTCGGGAAGGCGTGCCGAATGGTGCGTCTCTGCATTTCACCATGTAAGTGTACATCATTTCCATGCGTGTTTCAAGAGATTGACTGAATTCTTGCAGGTGAATGATAAGGGAGTGTGGGTTGTGGAGCACTGAGATAATGCCAAGAGTCACCTGCAGGGTATGGAAAGGGTGGAACTACTGAACTCACTACGTCAGAACTCACAGAAGTTGAATATTTAAGTTGTCTCAGTGTTGTTTAGTAAATTTTTCAGGATCTCATGATCACTTAGATCTCTTTTGGTGGATTGCCTGGAGACTGTGTCCCAGTCACAGGGAAATACTGGTTTACTGTGATAAATATTCCTTTAGAAATGCATGTTGTTAAGGTGCTCTTTAAACACTGAAGTGTAGGCTAAGCCTTAAATGTGTGCTGATATCTCCTTGATTTCCTGAGGATTTAATCACAGGTTAAAGTGGTTTCCTAAATTAGGGCCAGAAAGGTATACAATTTACAACTAATGGAACAGGAAGAACCCAGCCTGTTAAGATCCTAGTACGCTCTCGTCATATACATGGTTATAATATCATTTTCATATAAGTCTGGGCAAAATTAGAGCTTTTAAAAAAGTGTTCATAATTTACATAGGGTTTTTACATAACAGCATGGGACAAGACTAGGGAACACAGGCAGGAAATTTGTAAAAGAAGGAAGTACATCAGAGCCTGCCTCTGGACTTCCATGAGCTGAGAAGTCATTGAATTTGGAGAATTAATTCAAACCCCTCTCTACAGCAACATAATTTGGAATGGCCAGAAGATGCTGGGATGATATCCAAAATACAATTAATAAAACAAAAGCTATTCATGTATTTCATGACATGCATCCTGGCAAACAGCTCAGTCAAATTTATCTTGGTAAAGCCAGTGGGGCCTAGGCCACTGCTCTTCAAGACTATTCCTTTAAACATTGGAAAGATTTACCAGGACTTGCAGAACAAAATATTTTCATACCTAGGAAGTTTCTGCCTTACAGAAAATAATGTATTATTATAATTCAAAGATCCAGTGCCATATAAAGAGAATTTCTTATGCATACCAGAATACAGGAAATACAAAAAAAGTAAAGGACTAGTCCATTGTGAAATAGATTAATTAATTTGACAAATAATATTATTGAAATATATGCTTTATATTATTTTCTGTGCTATATCAACAAAAATAGCATAATATAAACATTTCAAATATAAATTGTGCAATTAATATGCATAAATTTAGTTAGCATATACAATATAGAGACAACTGTACAACAGAAATAGAGGCAATTTGAATTAAGCAAGAGGAGCTCTTCTCCCACACCTAGTATACCAAAAGCTGAGATTAGCTTCTGTTTCCTTTATTCCAGTTCAACTCTACTTGTATTTGATCCTTTACAGAACTAAAGCAGTAAAACTGAGACTAAGTATGATCTTGCAGTGACAGAACATGCTGCCTGGAACTTGCGTATGGGAACATCTGACAATATTGGTTCTGATCTGGAAAATATTTTCACATGTGAATAGTTTTATTTCTATATTCGAGACCTTGCATAAAATATATGCCACATGTTAAGTAATTATGCAAATCAAAACTTTTATTCTTGGGTTGGTTGGGGTTTTTTTCAGTTTAATTGTAGTAAATTTACTAGTAAGGGTGATAGTGAGGAATAATGAGCTCCAAATTCTGGCCCAGTTTGTTAGATCCTACATCTGTGTACTATTTTCTCATTTCCTAACTTTCAGTATATCCTTCTCAGTAGCCACCAAGCACATGATGTATTCAGTTCACTACTTTATGTAATATATCTGGTTATAGTGTCAGAAACAAGGTTACTCAGTGATTCAGCCTAATGGAATTACTGGTAGCAATTGGTAATAGAATTACTTGTAGCAATTTCTCTATAAATACATAATGAACGGAGTCTTCAAAAAGAGGTAGTGTTGCTGAGCAGATCAATTATGTCCATTTGGATATTTGAGATAAAAAATAGGAACAAAATGTGTTTTATTGACATGTTCCATATGAAAATTTGCATTTTCTGTAACATGGATTTTTAAGAAATTAATACTTGAAACTGAAAAATGCCATTCAAGAATTTGGAGCTTTGAACTTAATTTGAAATCTGAATTCAGATTTGGATCCAAAATTAGTAAATGATCTTATAAGCAATCAAAGTGAAACTTCTATCTTTAATGGTGGCTATTGCACAAGAAAATAAAAAGGTGTAGAAGTAAATAGCAATTCCACTCAAATAATATATAGCACTTGTTGTCATCATTATTTCTCAAAGTGCTTTGCAAATTGTCCTTCTCTCATTTTGTAAAGGAAGAAACTGAGACACAGAGAGAGAAGGTGATTTACCAGAGGTTTTACAGCAGGCCAGAGGCGGAGTCCCACGCAGAAGCCCAGTCTCTGCTGCTGTGGTGCTATCAGTAACCACTGGAGAACAAAAATCCTCTTCAGAGACTATTAACCAGCTTCCACCATAATGCAGCACATTCCTTATCCATAGGTATATGCATATTCCCTTACTGGAAGAACAAGGAAAAATCCCTCCAATTTTCAAGATGAGAAACTGGAACATTATAGTAAAATTAATGCTGGCAGAAACATTTACCCTCTGTGACCTTTTACTGTTTTCTTAAATGAGCAGCTTCTCTCCCTCCAGCCGTAGCGATTCCCTCTTCGTTCCTGTTCAAAGGATCAGTTCAGACTGATTCAAGTAGTTTTACAGGCAGCCGCCAAATGAATACATTGCATTTCACTGAGTTGCAAATGCTGGGTAGGTCGCAAGATGCTGCGGCGTAAAAGGCTTTATCCTAAACAGTGAGCATTTTCACTGCTCTCTTTTCCTTCCTCCTCGCTTGCAAGAGGGGGAAGATTCATTGATTCACGTTTATTTGTGAACCAGAGGGTCTGGTCTCTTCATGTGCTGAATTATCTATCTTATCTGAGCTGTGTGAATTTCTACAACACATTTAATTGTACTATTTAAATTGCTGCAGGGTTATAGTGGTACAAAGGTGTTTTACACTGCCATTGGTTTCCCTTCTGCTAAGGAAAAATAAGCTATTTTGATACAACTCCTCCTAAATGGGAGATACACAGTTTAACTGTAGTAATATAGTTGGGTCAGCACAACTTTCCATTGTAAACAAGGCCTATATTGCACAGCTAAGGCTCGATTACTCAGTTTTTCAAAAGGTCTGCCTACAGAATATGCACAACCAGTGTAACTAGTTGTGTTTTAATAAATACTAATAATATATGTCTAATTACAACAGTTCACCTCGGCATTTCCTGTGTGCCTCTCACAGAATGACTAAGCGCTTCTCGTCTCACCACTGAGCCAATTACTGACTACAGGCTGTTATTAGGGGCAGTCCTATATAATTTTCACAATTACAATATATGTAATTTCATTATTGTCGACTGCCGACAAGTTAGCACTGTCCACCTAGAAGAAAAATATTGCCTGCAATCGCTTTCAAGGGCTGAGGGAGGCAAACGTTTACTCACAGGCACAGCTTTTCTGACCGTGAATAGTCCCCCTGATTTCAAAGGGATTATGCTAGTAAGTGTTTGCAGAATCAATGCCTTAATCAGCATGCTTAAATGTTTGATTTTGCTCTCTCCAAACAGGTTTGCAGGATGCTGAAGCAGTCTCATGATTTGACACATGCAGGTTAGCTCATCTTTTGGAACTGCGTTTCACTTGAAAAGCTCAGGCAAGCAAACCCCACTGTTACACTTACTCCAAGGTGTATTTTATCATGGATATAGTGGTCAGAATGTCACACGGACAAATACTTCAGTAGAAATGTGCAAATAATCAGATACAAATGTGCAAATAATCAAATGACAGAGTTCCAAAGTCTTGTTAAATAGTGGCATCTAGAAACTGTGGGTTGGATTTATTGCTAGAATGAACAGACACCATTCACTGATGTCAAAGGCTAAGGTAAAATGGAAAAAAAATTAGTAGAAAATAGGGGGTTTATGGAAAGAAAATTGATATTAATATCTTCTTTGCCTTCTTTTTCCTCTCCTTCTCTTAACGTGCAGGCAACTCCTGCTCTGTGTTTGCCCTGTGGTCTTGCTGTCATCTTTTCCTGTCTACACCCTTTTCATACTTCCGTGCAGCACTAGATCCAAGAAATCAGTTTTGCTTGCTACTACCAAATCTGTGGGGGTTTTTGAATGCTCCTGTCTGCCAAAAATCAATTACAGGACTTCGGCTCTTCTCGTTTCCCTCTGATGCTTAATCCTTTATAGGTCACTAAGGAGTTTAGCGCTGGAGGTGCTCACTTTCTCTCCTCTAAGAGGAAATGCCCTTGAAGGTGTCTTGAGCCCTTTCCAAGGAGCTCTGGGAAGATAAATAGCATGTCTGTGCTGTCCTCATTGATCTGCTGCAAATTTTGCACCTACTTCTTATCTTTGCTTGCCCACAAAGCCTGCCTGTCACTGTGCACTTGCAAATTCAGTCTGGCACCTGATAGCTGGCTCTGCAGATGAGAAATTCAGATGTGGGTGATAGCTGCATCCATACCTGAGCTCCACCTCTTTCTAAGCATGGGTGATGTCCCTGCACTCCAAAAAGGTCTTGAGACCTCCACACTGAAGATGTACTTGCTGTACAGCACCTGAATTAGGAACGCAGTTTTGTATTTTGGCAGTGTGATTAAAAACAGAGTCACTTTGTAGAGAGCCATTTTTCTAGAAAATGTTACAAAGAAGGTAAAGTTATCCAACAGCAGTTGTACACCACATCAAATAAATTATGTCTTTGTTCTACGAACTGTAATAATTAAACTCTAATCCACAGTACAATCAATAGATGTTGCCATCTTTTTCACTAATGTATGCATAGGTTAGAGTATAGGAGAAGCTGTAAGTATATGTGATGAGGTTAATGAAGCCTTCGATAATACTTCACTTGGTATTTTTATAGTTGAGGTACATTTAGGTACCAATAAATTAACATTAATAATTACATATGGGAACTGCTTACTAACAATAGTTCAATAGAAAAATATTTGAAGATTATAGAAGAAAAAAAAAAGCACGAGTCAACAGTGTCTTACTGCTGCACAAAAGTAAACATCCTATGGGGACGTCTTAGGAGGAGTGTTGCATGTAAATAAAACCAAGCGATCCTTCCACAGTACTTAGGTTTTTGAAGGTAAGAACTTAAAAATTATTCATGTTCTTTTTTGCAGATCAGTGACAGCAAGTGTCCAAGGAAAACCAATAAGATTTATTGATTCTCTTCCCTGACTGTACAGGACCAGAACCAGTAACTGAGATGCTGCAGAGAAACTCACTGCGCACATTTTTGCATCTACATTATGTGCATAAGTATTGCAAGTTCATAAACTAAGCAGGGAGTAGGATGTTATTGACCTGCGTGCCACTGAAAGCATTTACACCCAGTAAAATATACAATGATCTCCCAGTTAACAAAGCAGTATATGACTTGCATAAACTGGGCCTTAAAATTTAAGGGTCTACATAACAAGAGCAACTTAAGAAGAGACTATTTGGGGCAATACTGAAACAGGAAGACATCTCTGTCCTGACCAAGATTGTCAGAAGCAGCAGCATACAATAGAAGATTAAACTAGGAGCCAATGGGCTGAGTTCAAATCCTTCTGTTCTTGATCTGCTCAGCAGTTGTGGGAAGGTCGGTGTATCTCTTTGTTTCCCTTCCCACTGTACTTGGTTTCTCCTTCATGTGTTTTGACCTTTTTGCTACCTTTGACTTTTATCTCTTTGGAGCTGCACCGTCTTTCTCAGTGTTTCCTTAAAGTTTAGTACAATGTGTCTCTGGATCTTTGTGCGAGACTTTAGATGCTACCACAATGGTAATTTAGCAGGGAGGAAATTAATCTTGTTCTTAGGCAGAGAAATTATCCCAAATATACGTTAGCATCTGAGACCTGAATTTTAACAAATGTCTCTTGGGTTCCGTGGCATCTACTTCAGCATGCCATTGACTTCACAGTAAGTATGCTGCGGACTGAAGCTATACATATGCTGCAGACAACTTTCCTTTGGCTGCAGACTACAGAAAGCTAGACTGGCATTAACAGCTGCCTGAAGCACAGGTTACAGTAAACTATATCATGTTCCTATCATCATTACATACCTTGGATTCCACTGGAAGCCTGAAGTCTGGGGGTGAGGAGAGATCTTCAGACCATAAATACATTAGCTTGGCATGATGAACTATGCAGCTCTGTCCTTCAGCTAAGGCGAAAAAATACTTTTATTCCACAGACATATTCTTGAGACCACTGAAGAACAAATCAAGACAAGATTTTCTTGCTCATTACAGAAAACTTGGAGACGCTTCTGTCTGTCACAGATATTACTGATATTCTTAAATGCACCTATATATATGAGGCAAGGTTAAGTATAAATCTTAATTCACAATCAAACTGTGATAACTCACGAGTGTGCTTACAGCTAAGTGTGCAATAAAATACTTCATTATTATTCATTATGCTGTTTGTAGAGTGTTTGCAATTTTCTTAAAGGGAATAGGAGAGAGACTGTAGAAACAAGTAAGAGGTAATTATTAGAAACCTAGGGAAAAGAGAATTGCGGCTTTTATGATGCTTGAAGACTGCGAAGAAGAAATGGACCAAAGGGACAGAGAATCAAGGATGAGGAAAAAAAAGAGGCATGCTGGTTTTACAAGGAGAAGACTTTGCAGGAAAAGAAAAGTTTCCCTTTCCTTAAAACTGAATCTTTCATAAGGCCAAAATGAACATGAGGTAAAAAATAAATCCAGAGGTAGAAATCCATCTGACTGAGAATGGATCAAAGAAAATCTTTCTTTCATTAAAGTTCAATATGTAGTTGGGAGATAAAGATTTTTAAAAATAATACATATTTGAAATTAAGTGTATCCACAACTACCAGGAGTAAGTTCAGCACAAACAGAAATTCTTCATTGCCTTCCCTAATAAGGAAAAAGGGGCATGATGTGCTGTCTCTAGCTGAAAACAAGTTCTCTTTTTTTTCTCATTTGCTGTCAAAGTTTAACAAACGTATTTGCATTCACTTCTCCCAAATCTTCTGATAGCTGTATGACTTGCAGACAAACCTTTGTGCCATGAGACGCAGCATTGTCTGCTCATCCACACAAGCTCTCAGCTGCACCATTTTGTACAAAAATTGAGATTATATAAACAAATTCCCAATATAGGGCATTAGGATGTTTGTTTGTACTTGGAAATCATAATAATTTCTGAATCTTACTGGAGAAATTTCCCTGCAAAGCAATTTCCGCCCCTTGATTCAGCATGCTGCTTCTGCATCGTTCCCAATCCCTGTTAATCCTGGGCATAAAAACCACCCGAGGCTACTGCGTGCTGCTGCAGAGCACTGCACTGGGGGTCAAAGGGACAGTCCTTTTCGCCCTTCTTTATTGCCCTCTATCAGACAAATAACTTATAGATGTTAAAAACATTTGGAGCTAATAGAAGAGACCTTCCTACCACGTGCAAGGTGTTTTGCAGCAAATGGTGTGGGGCTGCGCAGGTTCAACCTGTGTATGAGCTCATCAGCGTGCAGTTCCAGCAAGACGAAAGACATGAGGCCCCTCTAGCAGGGCTTGCAAAAGCTCATCCACGACATGTTTCTGCTAATTGCTTCATGTACTTGAACGTATGGAAATTAGAAAGCAGCTCAACTTTTTTATCTAATTGCTAAGTTCAGCTTTGTGTGCTTCAACTGAAAGTAGCAGAGGGGACCATCCACCTGAGCAGTGTAGTTGTTGGACTGTTATACAGGCTGAGCAGGCAATTCAAAACCAGGTGTTTATTTAGTGTATTTCTCTGATAGAGTATATTTAGTATATTTCACAGAATCACAGAATGTTAGAGATTGGAAGGGACCTCAAAGATCATCTAGTCCAATCCCCCTGCCGGAGCAGGAACACCTAAATGAGATTACATTCTCATTCTATATTTCTCTCATGTATCTCGCTATATATTTGTACATGTTGCAATAATGTCTTAGTATGAACATCTTGAGGATATTTTTATACAAATGCAGGAGCATTCATGTTCACAGATTTGAATGTTTGAAAATAGGAAATACTAATGGAATTTATTTCTGTAAATACAAGTCATTTACAGAAAGATCATCTGTAAATGTTATCAGTTTGTGCTACTGCAACTATTACTATCAAATTAAGGATGTGCATTGCAGTAGCTCCTGAAGGCTCTAGTCGTAAATCGGGTCCATGCTGCAAGAATATCAGTGGCTCTGGAAAAATATGTTCTGCTGGGGGACGGGGGAGGACACCAGAGATAGCTGCTTGCTCATTCTGGTTGATTAGACGTCCAGACCCCTACTAGTACAGCTGGCCTTGTCATATGCAACATGCCAAAGCCAAACATGGCTGAGCATGGAGAGCTGTTCTTAACTCATGAAGTACGGCCCTAGTCCTGCAAGGGATCTGCAAGCGCAAGCTCTCTGATCTGTACAGGAGCATATGAGTAACATCAAAGTAATCCAGTAGTAGACACGGAGCTGGATTAAATGTTTAGGTGCCTACGTGCAATTTTTTTATCTGTTCACTAATCTTTAAAATTTGAGCAAGAATTAAGGCATTAAAAACGGAAACCCTTTTATAAGCAAAAAAGAAAGCATCGATAGAGCTTTGAAGGTGAATGTGCCCCATTGCTACCCAGAGCCCTGCCACGGCAGCTGGTGGGGCTCAGGCTCAGAGATCAGCCCGGGCACAGATGGAAATACACAGTGCATCCCCGTGCACTTCCATAGCGAGTCACCACTGTGCTGCGGCGTTACCTCTGCAGACAAAAATAGCCACTCTTCTGTGAGCCTAAGGTGAGTGAAGCAACACAGTTATTGATGTAATCTTGGAAGTGCCCGCAGTGCCTGAGGTTTTCCTTTTGGTTTCTCCGTGCAGAATCTGGGTCAGAGACATCCGGACATTTAATTCTGAAACTCCCCCTGTGATATTCACGTACTTCCCTAAACTGGAGATTTGCACAAATTGAAACAAGCGTCTCTGCTTCACCAATCATTCTGTGGGAAAATATGTCTGATAAAAATGTTTACTTCCTTTTTTCCCCCTCAATTCCCTCTCTTTTTAGCAGATTTTGAAAAGCAAAATCCCAAATCCTATATTCCCTTGAAAATACTTTCTCCCCTTGTCCCTATCCTTATATTTCTATGCATGGGCACTGTGTCGTGTTTAAATATTCCATGAAGAATTAAATATTGTAGAAGTTGAAACTGAGAAAGTCAGACCCTGAAACAGCAACAGTTTTTGCAGCTGTTTTCGCAGCATGAGCCCGAGTCCTTTCCATGTTTACAAAAACACACTTTATCCTGTTTTATTATGACTAAACTCCTGCAGATTGTCCGCTTCAGGGAAATATTGCCCCGTGACCTGGCAGGTTTCCCCGCCGGCGATAACCCCGTCCCTGCCAGGGGCCCCAGCTAATCGTACCTCCCCACCCTGCCTGCCTTCCCAAGCCCGCCTTCCCAAACCCGCCCTGCGCAACCATGACATCCGCATTTGCTGTTTAACGGAGTTATTCTTAACAGCAGCGCGTTTGCAATATCTCCTTACAGTTCTGCTCCACTACGAAGGTTGTTGCAGCTTTCTGTGGTTACTTCACATTAACTCAGAACTGTTTCTGTAAATACATAGACTGAAAATGCTCGGTTACAAACTCATGTCTCTGCAAAGCTGAGACTGGATTGGCAAAAATGTGTGGAAAAAAGATGAAAATTTTCAAGATTACTGCTGTTCAAAATGAATCATCTATACATAAGAATTATGAAAACTTACAAAAGGCACATTAACATACATATAAAGAACAAGTGCATAACAATGATACAAGAACTCTCTACCAAGATCTAGGATATAATTACAGGCTCAATTTTCTGAGAGATGAAAGAGGCATTTTTTCAGAAATTTGGTTCTGTCTATCCCTCCAAGATACTGAATAAAACTTTTTTTTTCCGGTCCTGCGACATTGTTCCTAATAATCAGGAAAATTCTTTTTTTTTTTCATAACGTCTTTAGTAATACAATTGCTTCTTGAAAAATTATGGCAACAACAAGATATTTCAACTTTGATGACTAAGTAGTACTAAAACATGGATATGGTACAGTAATTCAGGTTATTGCAGGTATAATGAGCAATTTTATCCTGACTTTTAAAAATTTTAACTCTTTTTGGTTAAGTTTATGTCTTTATGGTAAGGCCTACCTACTAATTTTTCTGCTGCCAGTGCCTTATGTCTTGTGACTATGAGCCCAGTGTAAGGGAATTTATTTTGAAAGTAGATCTGAAGACAGTCACCTCATTTAAACTGTTTTCTTAAAGACTTTATGTACATCTTTTAAGTGTTAAGTTTCCTCCCTCAGGAGCAAATAAGAGAGACAGACAGGATTTTATTCTTCACATAAATGTAAGCAGTTCTCAGGGCTTGTTACTGAACTTACATTTTCCGGTTGATTTTCCATCTTCTAGATGCCCATTCTAGCTATGCCCTCTTCATGTGAACTAGTAGTATGGTGACCACTTTGATTTAATTCTTGTATTTTATGCTGCAATTTGATTTACTTTTGTGATAGATATATCAAACAATGTGTCAGTCCAGGTTTTGCATGAAGCAGCAATCAGCAACTCTCAGGTTGGCATTAAATGCCTGTGTGGGCTGGATTCCTGCAACCACCTGAGAAGTGCACTGGTGCCTTGATATTTAAAACATATTTATGTATAGCTCTGCTGAGTGTGACAAGGCTTATATGAACTAGATGACTAAGCGGCATTTCAGAAGTGGCATAGATGCTTCCAGGTCTCAAGATGCAGTGTGACAGCATGCAAAGATACCGAAATTAGAGGCAAACAAGGTCACAACTAGAAAACAAGCCAGCTCTGGAACTGAATTAACCCATTAGCCTACCCTGGCTAATTGGCCCTGCTGAGAGTGAGGGTGCTCATTAATCTGGGTGCAGCATTGTCCTCATGCCAACTTCAAGACCGAAGCTACTATTTTTGACAGGCAGATTACTGCGATATGTAGATGTAGTAATTTGTGCAGAGGCTCCCGACGCGTCATGGCATGGCTGGAGGGAACAGTGCCGCAGGTCCCTGTTGGCTTTGGGTGACATTGAGGCTCCTCAATGCCCACGTTGCCTCAGGGAGCAGAGGCATGCCTCCATGGTGAGGTGCACTGGCCCCTGGCAGATCCTGAGCTGATAAATGCCACCAAGGCTGCTTGGCTTGGCTCCAGCCCTGATTTCAGAGGATCCAGGCAGGTGCAGGAGAGATGTGGGACAAGGCGGTGGTGGTAGATGTTGAGGAGAGGCTCAGGGCAAGGAGGCAGCAGGATTGCTGGGAAGGGAGTGAAGGCAGAGAAGCAATGGAGCCCAAGTTTAAAAAGTAAGATCTTGGAGGCCTTTCAGAGCAGTGAGCACCCATTGTTAACCTCCAGGAGTACCTGGTGGACTCATTGCACGGACTAGCAGGCTTCGTCTTTTCCGTTCATCAAAGGCCTCATCAGAACCAAGATTAGGTTCTTTTGAAAATCCATCCCCGATGCACTGGAATGCACTGGGTTTTGTGCTCAGCACAAAAATATGCTTTGATAATTGACCTAATCAGATAGTGAAAGGCAGAAGGCAGTGAAAGCTGAGAGATAAAATGGAACGGCAGATCTCCTCAGGGGTAGGGCTAATCTGGCAGTCTGGCAGCCCATCAGTCCATCTTTAATCTGGGAGGAAAGGTTGTAATCTTAAGGCTACCCTAGTAAGGTACCCAAAGAAAGTGCCACACACTTGGGGGCTGATTGTCACCTTGTCTTGCAGCTCTGCCCCTCCATTGCATGCTTTTTAATACAAATTATTCCTTCTAAACCACATCTTAATACATCAGTAAACAGCGTTGGAAACTTTTCAATATCATTTTATCCTGTTGTAGAAGCACGTATTAACCATCCAGCTACTATTAACACATACTAGTTTGGGGCTCCTCAGACTAAGGCAACTTTGTACTTGATAATAGAGAACTTCTCAACTTCTTAATATCCTTTTATTCATGTTATCAGGGTAGAATTTGCATCATTTTTTTAATATTAACTGAGTTCTTCACTCCTCTGAAGTACATCTATGAATTTCACTGTGACAGGTCTTGGATCTCTCATAGGCGGTCCTTTAAATCTGGATTGCATCCATGACCAGGATGATCCTCCAATGGATGAATTCCACTGTTGCCTCTCTGTGCCACACAACCTTTACCATTATATGGGTTTGCTGATATTTCTGAAAAGCTTTGTGGTTTTTTTAAAATCATGCTGAACTATTCAAATACAATTAATGTGCCACTGCTAGAGGTGCAGCTTTGAGACACTGAGCGGTACCTTAGTGTAAATGAGATGTTTGTGCCTGAAAATATCTAGGACAACGTATTGTCCTGATTTGCACATTTACATTGGATGTGATGTGAGGATTTTCCTCTGGACTTCATGGGAAATATATTTTGGACCTTACATTTCTAGACTGCTCTTGATGCAGAAGAGACTGTGGGAAGGATTTAAGAAATGTAAAAAACTGTTCAATAAGACGTCATTTGTTTTTATTGCTCACTTTTTATGACCTGTAAAAATCCTAACTGTTTGCTTTATAATTCACACTGTCTGAGTAAGTGATAAAACCATCTGTAGCACATCCCATGCAGTTTATATTTCTGACCATTCTGTCTGTAGTGTTGGCCATTTTCAAAGGAGTCCCAAAGGAGCGAAGTGGCCATAGCACAGTCTTAGGCAGCCAGTACCCTTACGTGCTTTTGAAACTCTAAGCCTTGGTAAGTTCAGTGGGGTGAAAACAGGACTTTTCTGCAAAAGGTACTGCTTTGACCAAGCATCTATCCCACACAGAGCACAGGTAAGGGGTGTGTTTTGGAAAAGATTTTTGCATGCAGTAGGAAGTAGGGCAGTATTTTGGCATGACTTTCCACCCGCTAGAGAAGTTTTGCCTGCCCTTTTCCAAATTTGCGTGTGAGTGGGTACATATTTTCCAAGCTGAATCCTAAAAGGACAAAGCAATCCCTGGATGAATTAATTTTTGTTCTGGTTTTGTAAAGATCCTTCTGTCAGTCCCACCAGTAGACTTCTGAAGCTGTTTATCAGATTTGATTGAAATTAGCCAGAACTGGGTTGTTAACTGTAAATTAGATTGTTCCAGTCTCACTGTATTCCTGCAGTACCTGAGTTTTATACCATTTAGTTTGTCTTGCTACTTTAGTTTCTTGCTTTGAGGTGTTTCTCACTTTGGGTTGCATACCTGTGCACATGGCCTGCAGGACCAGTGGTAGTAGTGATTGTTCCGCAGAAAAGATGCTGGTATGTGTTGATGAGACAAATAGTGAGGCGTTTGTTTGAAGAAATGGAGTCAGTATGTGTCCACAGCTAAACTCGCTTGAGCTGAAGTGCATGTATGCCATATAAAGGCAACAAACACTTTCACTCTGGCCTTTGTAGTCAAAGAATTGTCTGGACAGCAGGCACGAGGCAAGAGTCAAACCACAACGGAAACCTTACTGCTGGTTGGTTATCTATTCTTGTTAGCTTCTTAGAGTACAGGTGTTTTTTTCAGGTTAAAATGGTGAGATTAATAGAGATTCCTTGGATTCATATTTCAAACAGCAAAAGAGCAATGCATTACCTTGAAAGAATAAAATATATTGGTTGTGAAAAATACTCACTGGAGAATCCTGGAAAAAAAAATCCTCTGTTACTTCTTGTTCTGTTATTAAAAATGGAAAAGTGCAGACTCCCTTCCCTGCCCTGTCACCCAAAAATGAATTCAGTTCTGATTTGAAGAGACTAGATTTATGCAGAATGTTCTTAGCTAATAGGTGCAAGTACCAGCAAAGGAATTTCATGAAGCCTGAATACTGTTAGAGTTGAATAAGCAATTTATATTTCATGTGCATGGCATATCTGCATTTTCGTTTGTCTCTGATATATTAATTAAACTTTTTTGGAAAGTATGATTAACTGAAGGGACATCAGGCTTTTAAAAAGTCCTCCTGCAATGGAGCTATACCACAACTGTTTTTCCCAAAATGGAAACACAAACTTTTCAGCCAAAAGGAATCGAGTGTTAAATGTCTTAAATATAGTCTGCTTTCACAGCTTTGCAGAGCTTAGGCAGGAGGACAGACGAAAATGAGTACTCCTCGCAGAAAGCCAGATTACACTGTGAAAGCAAATGTGTGAGTGAGTACCAAGGAACCCACATGAGGGAGGAGAGAGCTGCAGGAGATGCTTCAGCCACTGCCTGCACCTTATTACACACATAATAGCCCAGCCCAGCACACAGAGCCCTCTGAAACCAGCCTTCACATGTTCTGTCATTCAAAAATTATTTATTTGTAAGACGTGCCTTCGTTCTTGCTCACAGGCCGATGAAGCTGCAGCATCCTCTGGAGCACAGACGCGTTACTCAGCCGTATGCCACATGCCCATGTCGGGTACCTGTGCGGCGAGGCAGGCGTGAGGGGTTACGGCTGCTGGGGGACCGGCCGCCTGCTGTGCACACACAGCACGTCTGCTGCCTTTTCAGCCCTGTCTCCCCCTCCCTTACCATATTTTTCCCTGGGTTGCAGCAGTGGCAGTTAAACCCAAATATTTTCTAGCAACAGAAAAAATTATTTTAGAGCTCCAGATGACACTGTAAGCAAACTGATGAGTTTCCTGCCGAAGCAGCTGGCCAGCAGTTTGCTGTTGAGACAGAAAATGCCAGGCAGTGACTCCTCTTTTTAATCTGCTGTGCAGTTTCAAGAATTGAAGACTCTTTGCTTTCTGTCCTCCACAGAAGAGTTTTATCCACAGCTCCTCATCTCCCTCTTCCCTCCTGCAGCATCAGCCTTCGCTTTGCTCACTGGGTGCTCTGCCCTCTCCCTGCTGCCCTCAGCTCTATGGACCAGCTTGGGTTTTGTTTCTGGCCCCCTGCCATGAGCATGCAGGGGATGTGACACCCTTCCAGCACTTTCAGACAATGTTAAAGGATGGTGACTAGGACTCTGGTGAATTAATCTTAACCTGTGAGGCATCCACCGTTCAGGTGCAGTTACCTGGGAAGGAACCATCGACACCTTGAGTTCTAAATTATAATATTGTGCAAGCTTGTCCCAGATATTACTTTGCTAATATGGAAGATAATCTGTGTTTCTTCATCAGGGTCCCCTGCAACACACACACAGTTCTGCTAATTCAGAATATCTCAATGGCTGTGATTGGCCCTGGAGCTGCTTGAAGAAGCTTCTCAGCCCTTGTGCAAGTTGTAGTCTTGTCCCTTTGATTTCTTTATTTCTACAGCCTGCTTCCAGGGAACTAAATCTCAGTGGAGGCTACAGCAGGAGATATATACATATACCTCTTCCCTCCTCTTGAAGAGGGAGCTTCTTGGTTAAGAAGATACAGGAGCAAACCTGTAGGAATGGGGACCTGGGAAGTCGTGCTTGCCCATGACACCATTACCCGTTGAGTGCAATGGTCTCACTAATCTCTGCACCTCCATTTCTCCACTCTTGCAAAACCAGTCCTGGAAAAGTGAGTGTAGGTGTGTGTTTCAGGGCAGAGAGATGGCAGTTTGAAGTACCCTGGAAGCTTTAGATGGGAGAAGAGGTGGGCAAATGAATTACTGGACTGGAGGGGAAAAAGAAACCCAGAAGAGCAGCAGTAGGTTCACACATAAATCAGCAGAGTCCGCTATCACCCAGCCAGATTACTGAATTATCCATCCTGAACCTGGACAGTTTCCAAATTCTACATTGCAGATTCAGCTTATCTAATTAAATGTGTTTCAGAGGCTTTGCTTCTCTGCATGCCTCCCCAGAGTTATTTTGCAAAAACTGTAGGAAAAAGAGGCAGCTAGCAGTCACACCACAAATCCTGATTCTGCTGTACCTGGGAGCACTGCATAGCCACCAGCCGATAATTCATTAATAGATGCCTTTATTAAATAGAATAGCCAAGATTATATTCAAGGCAAGATATTTGTCATCTGTGTTTGAGACTTGGCTGCAGATGTCATGTAAGGCTGCAGTTATTTCTGGTTACTCCTTTTAGGGAATAGCTCCATGTCCTCTGAAGCCAGGCAGCAGCCCCCAAAGGCAGAGCGTACCTGGAAATTGTCTTAGCTTTCTCATACACCCACCTCTCATCAGAAGATATTATCTGAATAGCTTGAGTCAAAATGGCTTTAAGAACAGATCACAACAGCCTGTACAGATCTGTAGGGTTGTTTTAGCATGGGTAAATTCTCTCACCTACCTTGGGCCATGCTCAGAAGCGTGTTGGAGTGGGAGCCCATGCACTATGGGGAATGCAGGACATTTTTGATGTGACCGAGAGACAGTCCTTTTCTCAGGGTAGGGAGGGCTCTGGCAGACCCCTGTCCTGCATTAGCCAGCTCAGTCTGTGCACCATATAATGGCTTGCTCCTTACAATATCTTCAGCAAAGCCCATGGTCTTGCTGAACGTCCCTTGAACGTCTCCTGCACAAAGCTCCTCTTTTGCACTTCAGCACTGCCCCTTCACAAGTGCTCCGGAAATCCGGCTGGTACAATGCTTTCTGAGGAAAGAAATATTCCACAGTTATGTCCTGACAGGGGAAGAACTATGGTCTTTAAATATAAAAGCAGATTTATTACATGAGAAAAATGCAGTGTGCATTTTGTCAGTGTGTTTTTAATACTTTCTGATTTGGAGGGAAAATATTTTATTACAGGAGCAATTGCCAAGCCAACTGCTGTGTCCCAGCCATCCCTGCGGAGAGGGCAGTGTGTCACCTGGATGTGGGCACAGAGGGGAATGATAGCTTTTTTAATCACATATCACCAGTTTTAATATAGCCCAGGTTTTCAGGGGTTATTTATGGGCTGTTTTATGACCCCTGTGACATTACTCTGGATTTACTCCAGTTTTTAGTAGACAAGAGCTCACATGTTTCACTGTTTTGTTGTTCTCAACCAAAAGGTCTGAAAAGGCACTGAAGGTGGACTCCAAATTATCGTGGCATAGCCTGTGCCTACCACTGATGGGAGAAAGCTGCTTACTCCTTCCTCATTGCCTCGGAAAGAAGTCCTGGTCATTTGGCCACCGTATCCACTGTCAGGTTTCAGGATGTATTCGCCAGGATTTCTGGTACAACTTTAACCGAGTGAAGTGCTTAAGGACTTTTTAGAGCCCATGCCATAGTGGAAAAGCTTGGCTAGTGTACATCTACTAGTTAATCTTTGAGATCAGACTTATAGCAGTAGGCACAGGCATTTGCTGTTTTACTGTCTGCCTTCTTATTTATGACCTTGTCCTCACACTCCGAACTAGAAATGGTGTCTCTAACTCTTCTATATATCAGCCTGAAACAGTCTTTTAAAAATTTCTGTTCTACTTTCTCTTACCACAACCTGGCTGTACAAGAAGAAACCTCTTCCACTCCTGGATGAATACAGGGTGTAAGTCCTGGGCCCTCCTGGGAAATCCCCAAGTATCCAGATTTAGAAATTTTTCACCTTAGTGTCCTTGCTTCATTATTTCTTACCACATGCATAGTGGGTGCGTCATTGCCTCACCACTGCTTCTGCACTTATGTGTCTGCTGGAAGCAGCTCACCTGGGACAGGTGAACTTGGCCCATAGGAATGAGACACATCAGTCCCTTTCCTCTGATCTGGGAGCATGAAGTGACAAGGATGGGTATGTCCTACTAAGTGCTCAGCAGCCACCATAGTCATGCTACTCGTCTTCATCAGCAACAATGATGATGTGTTTTTAAGGGGGTCTGTCACTTGTCCATGGCTGAACTGAGGACAGAAACGCAGTGTGATCAATGTCACTTATGGATCTTATTAGGATGCTACTGTTGTGCTACCAGTAAGCCATTTCCCCACCCTCCTGAAGCTTCAGTTTACTAAGATCAGCATATATAAGCATGAGTATATAATTCGTTCTCCTCTCATATAGAGATTAAATTATTTCTCCATTTATTTTGAAAAAAAAATTATAAATAATCAGATTGTTTTCTTAAACACCATAATAAAAAAAAGCACTAAGAATGAGGAACATCAAGTTTAGTCTCCTCAACTTCTCTGAACACCTCCTATGCATGAAGCAGGAGAATAAACTGAGAATTTGTTTTTTCTGACTTATTTAGCACTTAGATTTGCACAGTATATATTGCTCTGTAATGAATGTTCTTGCTTATTACTGGATATCTCCTTTCTCCTCAAATATTGTAGAAAGCAATACTATAAGCAGTAAAAGCGTAGTACAACCTAGTCCTATCTGCTACTGGAGAAAAAAAGTTATCCTTGCCTCTAGAGTACAAGCTTTATCCTGGGGCTGGGATAAGCAGGCTTGAGAGAGCCCTGTGGGAGGAGAAGAAAAGTACAGAGAAGAGATCTCGGGCCATATCAGTATCAGAACTGCTGGCACTCAAGTTTGTTTAATATTCTGTTCTTTTTTTTTTTTCTTTTTTAACAAGCACAGATTTTTTTTTTATTATTTTATTTTATTTTTTTTTAATCACACAAATAGAGGGATTTTAGATAATGGGCACCATTTGGAAAAACAATCAGCTGTTACTCAAAGTAGGCATCATTATGCACTATTCCAGCAGGTACCTGTTTGGGAAAAAACAAAAAGTGTGCATACCACAAAAGCATGAGTGCAGAGCCTGGGAATTAGGGCAAGAAGAGAAGGAGATCATGGGTGGTGGGCCTTTCTGACTGCAAGAGTCAGTTTAAGTCTCTGGTTTCTCAATAATTGACAAAAGGGAGTAGATCTTGAGAAAAAGTTGAAGTATCCCGTCAGGGTGTTGGGGAGCAGAGCATCCAAAGGAGTCCTCTGTTCTGTAGTGGTGGGCACAGCTTCTGGTTTGGGCTGGGAAAGAAACAGTGGTTTGACCTGTGGGATGGCAGAGCAGAGAGTACGACTGCTAAACAGGAAAGAGACTCTTCTCCTTTCTGATTAATTTTAACATTCTGCTCTGAATATTAGAAAGTACATTTGCAACAGATGTTTCATGGGGAGAAACCTCTTTAATCCCTTCCTTCAGGCTAAATAGCTTTACAAAATCCTCCCCAGGGCTTTGGTAACCCAGTAAAAATAACAGCTGAGCTACAGATGATCACTAATCTTGCTGTATGTGTTCGATCACAAAATGGATGGCCAGTAGTTTCTCACATGTAGAGGGTTTTTACTCAGATATGACGTGAGCTGCACTTTTAAAATCTCCTGATACAAATTAAGAAATTATAAGATTGACTATGTGTTTGGGTCATTGAACATCAAACACTTTGAACAACAGCAAGGTGAAGATAGGATCTACTGGGATAAATTATATCAGGGCTGACATAAGACTGAGTTAATATGATTTAGCAAGCAAAATACTACTTCATAAGAGTAGAAAAAAATTACCCCTGTATCCCAATTTATATATTCATATTGGGATCTATTTTGAATGAATGTCTCAATCACTGTAAGCAATAAGGTCAGAGTTAGACCGGCACTGAACAGTTTGGAAAATCCCAGCCCTGAAAACTATGAAAAGACATTTAAGCAACTAGAGATGTATAATGAGAAATATTATTAAAATTTTTTACTTATCTTGCCATACTGCCTGGAGGCCTCAGTCAGGAATTTGAACCTCCTTTGGGCTGGGCAGTATGCATAAATTAGAGCAGACCTCTTTAAATTACTACAAAACATTGGGTTTAGAGACTCTTACATATTAAGAAATATTGTTTCTTTGTGCCTCCATCTATGCCTCTGCTGTTCAGAACTAAAGACACCTTAAACAGAGATTTTTAGATGCAAAATCATCAGCAGCACAAGGTCTGCCAAGAACCAGGTACAGATTAAGCCACTGGCTTTAGGCTCCACAGATTTTAGAGTCATACAGCTACACCAGCATCTAAATTGTTTCTAAACTTAGATTATTTTTAAAAAGGAAGTTCAGCTTTGCCCTTGGTTGCATTGAGCTTTGCTGCTCTATGTAGGTCAGTGGCCAGCCTGTTGCAGCAAATAGTCCTTGATCTTGCAGAAGATGGTCTGAAAAGAAAATGAAGGCTCAAGACTTTGTTGGAGAGGTCTTGTTAAGTGGATCCAAAACCTGTTGGCACAGCTATTAAATATAATTTTAGTTCCTGGGCTTTTAAAAGACCAAAGTCAGAGATGTGTCTGTTACCACTGCCTGTCTTTTGCAGAATCTCTTCCTTATCTTGAGGCCTCATCCTACTCCGTATGTCCTGAAGTGTTTGTTTTCAGGATTTTCCAGGGTGGTCTGGGAAGACAGAGTCTGCTTCTGACTGGCATGTCAGGCTAGAGTTGACTGAAAGACAACAAGGCCACCACCTTCAGTCCTTTGGCTACTGGCTGTGCATAGCACTTCTTTGCCTATGGCTTATGGAAATTAGTACACTTGGTTTTATTTGGCCAACAATGAAGGGGTTTGATCCTTCCTGCACAGAAAGTATAACTGCTGTCTTGGTTTAATGCCCTGAAAGGTGATTCTCCTCATCCCTATCTCATCCCCACACTCTCTAGAAGAGGTTTAGGTTTTTTCACCATCATTTTTTGCTGTCTTCCTGGGTGTTGCAGTGATTCCCAGCCCAGCTGCTAGCCCACCCTCCTGGGGTGGAGGCAGGTAAGCCCTGAACAACATACAGGAGAGTATGTAGGGGAGAAAACGGATACCATTTCTCCTGGCAAAGGGTAGATGATGACAAGGGTGAGGCAGAATCTCTTTGGAGAAGGAGTGGGGCAAAGGGCATAGGTGATTCAGATATCTGAGGGAAAGAACCAAAGCTGAAATGAATTTGCCAAGTACTGCAGTGGTTCTCAGAAGGTCAGGCACATGAGTACAAGGTAGACATACTCTGTAGATTATTTAAAACTTGCAGCATCCATTGCAGCGGGGTATTACAGAATGAGGCACCATCATGAGCAAATGAGGACATGAGAAAAGGTCTAAAAGAAAAGTGGACCTGGTCTCTGCACCTTACCTCGAGGTGACCAACAAAAAAGTACTTCCTTATCATTCACAATTTCAGCTCTAAATACAGCCATATGAATCTATTTTCTTTCTTTTATGCTGCTTCTCCCACTGTCTTGATCTTTTCTTTTCCTCTGTGATTTCAATCTATTGTTCTCACTTGAGATCCAGAGGTGGTGGCTTATTTGCTTTCATTGTCAAGTATCGCTTTCTGTTTCACTGCTGTTATCCTTCACTTGTACTTTGAAACAAAGACACTATGTAAATAGAGAACAAATGATGTCCTGTAACAAAGCATCTAAGGCTCTTTTGTGTTATCATGAATCATCTTGTATCACCCCCTATTGTTGACCAGTTGCGAAACTTGGTGTGCTTTGCTATCAACTGGAATTGGGGACCCAGCACTTTTCCAAATGGCTTTGAGGGATTTTCCAAGCAAGAATCTTAATCCCCACATCTTTCTGCCAAGGTCCATGTCTTGTTTGGTGACAATGTATCAGCATTATTGTAGCCTGGCAGGAGGAGGGCCACCACTTCTGGTCCTCAAGTATAGCTGTTGCCATTTGAAGAGATTGTGTGGTTATAAATTGTGACACTTACCAAATTTGTATGTTCTCCTTTTCTTCTTATGTTCTTTTCCAGGTGTGCTTCAGTACTATGTATATTTTCAAAGATCAAAATAAACATTTCAAGGGGAGGTGGGTATTTACTGCAAAACAATTAGACCTACTAGCCTGTCCCAGGAAGTACAAAAAAACCACATTTTTCTGGTTTATTTTTACAATGTTCTATGAAGTCCAAGTCTTTAAAAAAATTATAAAACAAATAGTTTAATAGGTGCCACAGAACATTAAATATATCAATAGTTGATTTACATTTATTTGAAGATGATACTTTCCAAGAAGAGGTATATTTAAAAAATGGCAGAGGTCACATCACCAGTTAAAAGCTCAGCAGCAAGCAGCCACCGCTAAACCCTTTGGTTTAAAGATGACCTCCTCGAGTTACAGAGAAGTCTGTGGATGGGACAGTGTGCAGCACTGCTGAGTCTAGGTCCAGGCGTGGGGCCAGTTCATAGCAGGCTCCAGACATCATCTCACAAGACAGCAGCTTTCCAGCATGTTTTGTACTGCTCTGTAGATGGCTCTTCCTGCACTGACTCCTTCTACAGAAAGCACGTGTATTTCCAAACACATGTATTTTGTGTTTTCATCTATGAGAAGCAAAGTCGCCAACATTATGCTTTGCAGTAGCAGAACCCTACCTACATAAGGCCCACCTCCTCTCTCTGTCACCTTGTCCAGACTCTCAAAGCCTTGTCTGTCAGGTGGATGGTTTTCTTGAGTGCATGAAATACTCCTGTGGAGGAGAACTTAATCCAAAAGTGGGATTGCAGGAGGAGCCTGGACTTACTTGGAGCAGGGAAGCACCACAGTCATCCCAAAAGAACTATTAAATGGATGTTAAAGCTGTTGAACTGTCTCTTGAAGAGCCATCCTGCCTTAATCAAAGGTATCAGGAAAATGAAATTATTTATCCTTCTGCTTTCATTAGCACTGAGCTCTGCAGAGGACAGGCTGCCCATAGAGAGATCTGTCGCTCATGCTTTTGTAGACAATATCCCACAGAAAGAAAGTTAACATAGCTTCATTTTTATTGCTCTAAAACTGGGACCACTGCAAAACCAAACCTAAAGCACAGCTTTGTTTTATCTGAACCCTGCTGCAAATCAGTCCATTAATAAAGTAATTGAGCATAGCCTGAGCAAATTGGAAGCAAACATTGCTTATATTCAGCTCCTAATGTGCTCATTCTCTGAGGGCTGAAAGACTGAACTGCCATGCAGCAGTGTGAGACTCGCTGGAGAGGACTACGTTGTGCTGGCTGAGCTGCGAGCCAAAATAGCAGCTGCCTCTGTCAAGAGGAGGACGGTTATTTTGCTTGATTTTTGGGGACTTAGTGGGAGATATATGCTCTGGTTTGTTATTTACAAAATAGACCTTCAGAGCAGCTTTCTGCTGAAAGTCTCCTTCATATTTGGGTAGGAAGAAAACAGGAAGGAAAAGAACGAGGAAAATGTGGAGAGCAGGGGAAAACAAGGATACAGGTCAAAATCAGCTGAGGGAAAGTGTCCTTTCCTGCAGGTCTGCCTCGCCTCACTGTGCTGCTTGGGCTTTATCCTGCCCTTTCTTATTTTCCCTGCTTCTCTGGCTTGTGGAGATGAGAAGTGCCTGCAAAGCCTGCTAGCAAGGGCAGGCTGTCAGCGAGGATCTCCTGCTGCATTGTGATGTGGGAAAGCCAACGGAGTCTTCTAACGAAGGGCGGTGGGGCAGTAGCTGGGTTTGCAGGAATTGCACTTGTTCCTGACAAAACCAGAGTAAAATCCTTCTGCCTCTGAGATGGTGGCTGAGAATGACACCAGCCTCAGGTGTCTGGCTTTCAGTAAGGTGGCATGTGGCCGGGCACTCAGCCTGCATGTTCAGCCCACGTATTCTGCAGTAGCAAAATCAAGCAGCAGCCTTGAGATAGGTCTGGAAGGTGCTTTCCAGCACCCTAAAACTGCAGCTCTGGGCTTTCCCTTTCTCCCAGCCCTATCCCCAGGCTGAGCTGCTGGCAAGGTATGCGTCTTTGCCTCCGACTACAGAGCCCTCAGAGGACAAACCTAGCATCATCCTTGATTTACTTCAGATTTACTATTTACTTTAAATCCTCTCCAGCTCCCCTACAGCTGCAGCTCTGGGTTTTCTCTTTCTCCCAGCTGTTTTATTTGGGAATAAAATTCCCAAAGTTCTTCCCAGGGATAGGGAAGAAGAGGTTATCTTTGTCATGGGAAACTGAATATTCATTTCAGACAGCTCTCTTTTGTAGTACCTGCAGAGAGAGCAGCAGAGGACACAGGGTCTTTGGCCTTTTACTTGTTCTGCAGGTTTTACCATTCAGCCTTTTAAACCTATTAACTTACAGTGACAGATATGAAATCTCATGGAGAATATGAGGAGGCTGAACGAGCTGAGGTCAACACAGGTGAGGAAATTAATTCAGAAACACAAAACTGACTTTTGTGATGTATTGGTGGCTTCCAGAACATCTTCAGCTGAAACTGCTTGGTGAAAGCAACACAGACTTAAATTACAGAACAGGGTTTGGAAATGAGGAGGCAGAAGGGAGCTATAATCACTATAACAAGGATTTACAGGCACTAGGGGAAAATAAGTATTTGAACATTAAAATGCTTCCAAAGCAAACCCACAATCCTGGGATTTCAAGCCATCATCAGACTGAAACCCTGTTAGGTAGCAAGGCTAAAACTGTGGCAGTGACCTGCAGGTTGGTTCAGTCTCTCTGTACTTGTACTTACATCCTGGAAAGGAAGTTCCTGGCTCTTGCTCAGCTTTCTTATCCATTTCTTTTTAGGAACCTTTTGCTCTTTCTGAATGCAGCAGTCAATAGCTACCTAATACTTTAGAGACATACTTCTGCCTGTCATAAAACAAAATAAAATGTTACTGGCAATTACACGTAAATAGGAAGGTATAAAATCACAAGGAAAAAAATGCAGTGTATTTATTTCGATATAATGGAAAGGTTTACCAGGCAAAATCAAACCTATTTATTGAATATTCTGGTGCCTAGTCCTGCAGCATAATATGGTGTATGCACCTATTGCTCACCTGTTGGAGAGTAGCAGAGCTGTGCCCTTAAAAAAATTAAGAGTTTTCTCTCCCTTCAGACAATGAGCAGCTTCCAGAAAGGAGCTGTGACCCAGAGGTTTTCAGGTTTGTACAGGAGTAAAAAAACTATTGACTAGGGGGGGAAAAAAAAAGAATAAGTCTGGGGAAGACAATAGCCTGAAAAAGCTGTACAAAAGCACAGTCAATTAGCTGCTGGAATGACTAATTTCTAGGTGGGTGGATCTGAGCAGACTGCAGAAACCTGTGTTAAGCCCCTGTGTTAAGCCTCTGCTCCCAGCACACGTGAAAGGTATCTCGGAAAGGGACCCAAAAGCACGAGTCCATCCACTGGGGAGCTGCATCCCACAGGCAGCAGCAGGTAATGTCCCAGAGGAGACAGGGCAAGCTCCAAACACTTCCTAACACTGCAGCTGTGAACCCTGTTTAGCAGAACAGGTATCTCGGTCCTTTCTTCCAGGTATCTGAGCAGGAGTTAGCTTTTTTCCATTTATGACCTTCCCCGTGTGCTGCTGGGTGGTTAGGGTGGGGGACATGTGCTGGCAGGACTTTCACTCTGCTGGTGGTGGGCTGAGCATCACCCACTGTTTTACAGGGTTGACTGGCTTCTGGGAACAAGAGGCTGAGGAGGAGGAAGAGGAGGAGATGGAGATGGAGGTGGAGGTGGAGATGATGCTCCCTCCCATCCTCTGCTGTGACCTTTTCAGCCTGTTGTGGAGAACATGGTCCAAGAGAGAGGACAGAGCAGTGACCATAGCTCTACCGTTCAATAGCTTGGGAACCTGCCTGGCAAAAAGTGTCTTTTCAGTTATGCCAGCTGTGTGTGTTGTATGAAATTGTTATTGATTAAAATACAGAACTTGTCCTTACAGCGTATCTGGGACACAGACACCTGCCCTGATGGCTGTGTACTCCATCTGCCAGGCTACAGAGATGTGCTACTTCTCACGCACCCTTTTCCAGGCCTCCTCAGCCTCACCAGTCTCTGACGCGATGGAGGGAGCGGGTGGCAGGTCCCTGCCCTGGGCCTCCTGCCACCTTGGCTCCTGCTAGTCAGTGTGCTCAGCTGGTGTCTGAGGGTTCCAGCTGAGGAAAGGCTTGAATGCAATTTCCCAGCTCCTACAGGAGCATTTCACTGTGAGACTGTTGCACAGAAGATAGGTAGCATCTCCTCCTCCTCCTCTACCCACCTTTTATAAGGAAACCAGAAGCTAAATGTATTTTATAAAGAACTTGATCTTGGCACTGTGGGTCAAATGTTGAAGGGACATGTTGCTAGCGTGGGTTGCTCAGAGGGCCTGGGGACAGAAATGTCCTATTTCCAGCCCCAAACTGGGCCTACTGGGGAGATAAACACTATGCTTGACTGGGTGAATTATTTTTTTCCGTAAGTCCCAGTGAACTTGAAGGTAAAATAATGAAGAACCTTCCCAGGTAAAACCACAACAAGAGTGACCACAAGTGACTTCAGCATTAGGGAACATTATGCCTGTTTTATCCTGTACATACACTGAGAAAAAAGATGGGGGCCAATGGATGGGGCCGGGCTCTTTTTGGTGGTGGCTGGGGACAGGACAAGGGGCAATGGGCAAAAACTGGAACACCAGAAGTTCCAGACAAACCTAAGGAAAAACTTTACTGTGAGGGTGACGGAGCACTGGAACAGGCTGCCCAGAGAGGTTGTGGAGTCTCCATCTCTGGAGATGTTCAAAACCCAGCTGGATGGTTTCCTCTGCAACCTGTTGTAGGGAACCTGCTTTGGCAGGGGGGTTGGATTGGATGATCTCCTCAGGTCCCTTCCAACCCCCACCATTCTGTGATTCTGTGATTTCAATATGTCATTTTAAAAACTGAAGAGCCTTGACAGTACCCAACCAAAGTTCAAAATGGCAACTATAGATAATGGAGTATCTTCATCTATAGAAGATATTTACTGTTATTATGACATTGTATTTTTTCTGTATATCAAAAATACCCATTGGCTGGTTTTCTGCTTAGCTGACTTTCTGACCTCTGCCTTTAATCCTGGCCTAATTTGAAACTCATCACAGATGATGATTTCCTATGTCATTTACCAGTAATATATTTCCCTATACCTTATTTTCTGTTAACATGGGTCAAATGTGTCCTGCCCACAACTGTTAGCTCATATTGTCTGAGCTGCTTTTTATCTTGTCTTGTATTTTCCTTTCTCTTACATATGCCTGTTACACTGTTCCTTAAACTATCTCATTCTATGCAATACACCTAGGCCTAAGAGCTGGGATTAAATGGTAGGTATAAACCCTGGTCTAGCATTTCTGCAGCTTAAATCTCGACTGACGAAAGTTTACCCAGGGAAGGAAATACACAGTATATTCTGGGTAAGCTGTGGGTTCATAGAGAAAATTAATAATACTGGGGAAGAAACCTAGTGGATTGAAAGATATTAAAGGGATTCTGCTGAAGTGCTTTTAGGTTAAATAATATATTCTGAAAAGTCACTTTTGTTCAATGATAAGGTGGGAGCTATATGTTAATTTCTTTTATTTTTGGATCATTTTCTCTCTGAGGTGTCATCCGTTGAATTTTCAGTACTACATTGAAATGAATATTAATCACTGAGTTACAGCTTTTGAAAGATCTTCAGGGAAATATGAAAAAAAACCCCAACCCCTTTTCTTCCCTCTCTTTCTACAGCTCTGAACATGCACAGCTCCCTCAGGTTAGCAAAGCAGCACACAGCATCCCTGTGCTTCTAGGCACCGTCTTTGGGATCTTCAGGTGTCCCCACAGGTACCAGTGGGACTGGGGGGCCTAATGAGAGTTAAACACAAGTGTAAGAGTTTGCAGAGCTTGCAGGAACAATGAGAAAAATAATATTCCACTTGTTTCATAGCACACCTGAGCTGGTGGCAAGAGGGATAGCTCAGGTACTCCATGGAAGTGAGGGTGCTGGAGCTCATCGCAGCTGGATGGTACCCATGGAGCAGTTACAAAGCAGCTTCATGCTGCTTTGAGCAGAACAGCAAATAAGCAGAGTAAACAAAGTCTTCAAATGCCTTACAAGCATAGATAAAAGCTTGTCCTGGTTTCACTAGGATAGGGTTAATCTTCTTAGTAGCTAGAATAGCACTGTGTTTTTGTTTCAGTATGGGATTTGGTATGAGAAGAATGTTGATAACATACTGATGTTTTTAGTTCCTGCTGGAAGTCCAAGGACTTTGTGTTTTGCTAGTCTGCAAGTGCAAAGGATTGGGGGGGCAGCGGGTTGGGGGTGGGGTAGTAGTAGGGGGGAAGTGTAGTAATTAGCAAAACCCAAAATTGCCATTTGGATATGCCAGTGAGATAGTCCGTGTCATATAACATCATGTTCAGTATATTAATGAGGGTTGACTGGAAAGCTGGGGGATTCTCAGGCTCACTCTTCCAGGGTTGTGGTTTCAGGTTCAGAGTTCCTGTTTGCTCCTCTGGGATCACTATCATCGGGTGGTGAGCAAATGTACTGTGCATCACTCATTTATATTTTATCATTATTATTATCATCACTATTTTAAGTTTATTTTACTCCAATTATTAAATTGATCTTATCTCAACCTACGAGTGTTCTTACCTTTATCCCTCCAATTCTCTCTCCTCTTCCCTGAATGGGGGGAAAGGGAGGGGAGTGCGAGCGGCTGTGCGGTGTTTGGCTGGCAGCCAAGTTAAACTACTGCAAGCTGCACAAAATCAGGAAAATGGGCAAAATGGCATCAGAGTGAGTGAAGTTGTGTGGATATTGGACACCGGGGGAAGGAAGTTCAGGAAATAAGAGTGAAATATGGGGTAAATTACAGTATTGCTCATGGTGATATACAGCTCTCGCTGCTGAACAGTGGTTTAAAAATCCGATACCTAAAATGAAGTAAGAAGGTGAATCTCTTGGCTGACAAGACAGGAGCTTTTCACCAATGTGCTCTTTAAAGATGTGTTTTAAAAGCGATCTCAGTGGGGTGTAGAATGATACTACAATAAATTGTACAAGGGATTTGCAATTTACAAACAAGAGGAAACAACTTTCACAATGGTGAAGCCGGGATGCTGCAGCTCAACCCTGCTGAAAGCCCAAGAGATGGAGCCTCTGTGTGGCTCTCGATTCCTGATGCTTCCACTGCAATCAATGAAATCCTCTCAATGGAACATACAGTGTTTGTTTAGAAATAAAATTGTCTTGATAAGAACACTTCTCTATTTTTTAAAATCTTTACACAAATTCTTTACATTTTGTCCCAGTAATGATACAAGGGATTTTGGGCTCAGTGGGTAATAAAAAGGCTGCATTTAGTGCCACACAGTGGTAAAAAAAATAATTTCAGTGAGGATGGATATTATGAAGCAATGCAGAGGAAACCTTTTAGATGCTAATGCTAAACTTGGAAAAGGAAAAATATGTTTCAAAAAAA
>NW_010313687.1:0-240 GCF_000700745.2 Antrostomus carolinensis
CAGGGCAGCGTGGGGCGCAGAGCTGGGCCAGGCAGGGGAGGGCTGCAAGCAGGGATGTGCCGCGGCGGCCGGGAGCCCGTGGGTTGGTTTGCTTTGGCACGCATCCCATGTGGCGCCAACTCACTCCCCCCAACAAAAAAAAAAGCTGCTTCCTTTCCCTGCCCAGTGGCTATTCCCTTTTCTGAGCTGCTCATGGCAGGGGGCTCCCCGCCAAGGGAAAAGGCCGGCGCCGGGCCTGGG
>NW_010313687.1:376-1116 GCF_000700745.2 Antrostomus carolinensis
TTTCCTGTGATTCACAGCATGCAATTGCCCATAAACTCCCCTCACCACCAACTGTCTTCACTGATCTTGTAGCTAAACTGCTGGGCGTTGCCCAACGTGACTGGTGTGGGAGCAGAAATTTGATGGTGGGTCCATGCCCTGGCAGCGCATTGACCTGTCCCAGCAGTTCCTCCCGTGGCAGAGGAGAGTTGTGTCCGTGCGGGTCAGCCAGCAGCATCCTGAAACCCCAGGGGCAATTCCTGACCGGCTGCTGTGGAGAATGAGTTGGTGACATGCCTTTGCTTTTGCCTCACATTGGGTGTCATGGTGTGGCTGTGGCTACATCTTTTAATTATTTTGTGCCTTAGGTCCCCAGTCCAGCCTCACCAGGCAGCACTGAATAAAGAAAGAGGAGGAAAAAAAAAAGCCCTCAAAAGCATCAGGGTTATTCTGGCTAGCTCTGAGCAGGCCCAGGCCTTGTGCCTTTTGGAAGGACTAGAGCAGCTTATCAGCACTTTATTAAAAACCAGAACCCCCAGCAGAGCGATGGGAAAGGGGCTCAGCCTTCTTTTTTGTTTTCCTCCGTGATTGCAGGGCTCAGGAATGCTGCAGAGAGTGCAGTCAGCCAGGACAGATCAGAGGGCAGGCGCAGATGTGCTGTGCTGCCCACGTGTTGTGTGCGTGGGGTGCACGCCTGCAACGCTGCAGCCGCGTGTCAGGTGCATTGCACAAGCGTGTGCTGTGGTGTAAGCGAGTGCTAT
>NW_010313688.1:0-24230 GCF_000700745.2 Antrostomus carolinensis
GGGCTCTGTTTTTTTCCGCCTTGCCTCTAGCGCACTCTCGCCCTCCTCTCGTGTTGCAGTGCAGGTTGGCCAAGGCAGCGGGCAAACAGCTCGCGGGGAAGGGAAAAAAAAGAGGAGCCTGGAGGAACCGGTGGCTTTGCAGATGCTCCTTTCAAGCCCCCAGCAGCTTGCTACCTTCTTGGTGTTTTTTCCAGGCGATGCCACACCTCCCGAGGACACTGGGGACATCGGGTTTTGCTGAGCTTAGCAGCTTTTCGCCGTCGTACCGAAGGCATCAGACAGACGCTCATCGACCCTGAAGTGCAGATCTGCAACAGCTACCGAGAAGACTCTGTCTCTCTGTCTCTCTCTGTCTCTCTTTCTCTCTCTCTCTCCAGTCCAAACCATTACAAGACCTGACTTCCACCATCTGGGAATCTAACCCCTTTTATGTCCCTTCTCCTTTTTTTTCTACGATGACTCACCATTATTTTTAACTTTGAAGAGAGAGGAAATTATGGGGATCTTGGAAGCCTGTATTTCTCTCTAGGATTTCCCCAGGGTCAGATAATCGGTCTTACTAAGAGAACACTAAGATTTGGCTTCTCCAGGTAATGTGATTTGTTTTCTGTGTGCCATGGTGGTTTGCAGAGAATGACAGGAACCGGGACACCAACGGTCGTGGAGGGGGACTGCAGTGGTGTCCTTTGGCCGGCAAAAATTCGGGCAACCGCAAAGCTTGCCCGGTTGGCTGCAGGCAGGGAGGGCAGCATGTCGGCTGGTGGCTTTATGGTCAGGGTAGGAGGAGGATTGGGAAGGTGGAGAACTTAAAAAATTGGAACCCCCTTAGGAGGGTGGATTTGCCTGAGATTGCACGGTTAAATGTTAACCCTTCGCTGCATGCCTGGAAATGAGCTGAGCCTGCTCTGCCCCCGCGGGGTCCCCTCGTCAATTTAGGGCTGGATGTGGTTATTTTTATTCCTTCCTTTCTCTTCTCTACCACCCTCTTCCCCCCTTTTAAAAAAAATAAATTGGAATTTTTATTTATAACAAACAAACAAACAAAAGTTCTGGTTTGCCAATGGTGGTTTTGAAGAAGTGCCGGTTCCTCAGGTGTTTTCTCACTTTCACCTGATGGGTTTAGCTGGGAGTTTTGGAACTCTGTCCCAAAGAAGGGAAATTAACCCCCTCGAGGAAGGGGATAGACATGCTAGTGCAAGGAGCTGGTCTCCTCCCCCCCCAACTTTATTTCATCTCTCTCTTTCTCAGCAGGGGCAATTTTCTTTCCTTTATTTTTTATTTTCTCTTTTTTTTGTTTCTTCTTCTTTTTTTTTTTTTTGTTTTCAATCTCATCCCTTCGCCTTTTCATGAGACACTTCCAAACCTACGTACCTGTCCTTCTGCAGGATAGTAACCCTGCCCTGAATCCGATCCCACCACCGGGCACTGGGAAGAGTTTAGCATAAGGATTTCTTTTCTAACCCCAATATGACAGTTGTTACCGGAGATCCTGCAGATGAAGCTGCAGCTCTTCCCGGTCACCCACAGGACACGTATAACCCTGAGACCGACCATGAATGCTGCGAGAGGGTGGTCATTAATATTTCGGGTCTACGCTTTGAGACACAGCTCAAGACATTAGCCCAGTTTCCAGAGACCTTACTAGGGGATCCTAAAAAAAGAATGAGATATTTCGACCCACTCCGGAATGAGTATTTTTTTGACCGGAATAGACCCAGTTTCGATGCGATTTTGTACTATTACCAGTCCGGTGGGAGGTTGCGGAGGCCGGTTAATGTCCCCTTAGATATATTCTCAGAAGAGATTCGTTTCTATGAACTGGGAGAAGAAGCGATGGAGATGTTTCGGGAGGATGAAGGCTACATCAAAGAAGAGGAAAGACCATTGCCTGAGAATGAGTTTCAGAGACAAGTGTGGTTGCTCTTTGAGTACCCTGAGAGCTCAGGCCCTGCCAGGATTATAGCTATTGTCTCTGTCATGGTGATTTTAATCTCCATCGTCAGCTTTTGCCTGGAAACATTGCCCATTTTTCGGGATGAGAATGAAGACATGCACGGCAGCGGGCTGAGCCATCCCCCCTACTCCAACAGCAGCATGGGCTACCAGCAGTCCACCTCTTTCACAGATCCCTTCTTCATCGTGGAGACACTTTGCATCATCTGGTTCTCCTTCGAGTTCTTGGTGAGGTTTTTCGCCTGCCCCAGCAAGGCTGGGTTTTTTACCAACATCATGAACATTATAGACATTGTAGCCATCATTCCCTATTTCATCACCTTAGGGACGGAGCTGGCTGAGAAGCCAGAGGATGGTCAACAAGGCCAGCAAGCCATGTCCTTGGCCATCCTTCGAGTCATCCGCTTGGTGCGGGTCTTCAGGATCTTCAAGCTCTCCCGACACTCCAAGGGGCTGCAGATCCTGGGGCAGACTCTCAAGGCCAGCATGCGGGAGCTGGGCCTCTTGATATTTTTCCTCTTCATCGGCGTCATCCTCTTCTCCAGCGCCGTCTACTTTGCCGAGGCCGACGAGAGCGAGTCCCAGTTCCCGAGCATCCCTGATGCCTTCTGGTGGGCCGTAGTTTCCATGACGACTGTTGGCTATGGAGACATGGTCCCCACGACCATCGGGGGGAAAATAGTGGGTTCCTTGTGTGCCATCGCTGGTGTATTAACGATTGCCTTACCGGTGCCCGTCATAGTGTCCAACTTCAATTACTTCTACCACCGGGAGACGGAGGGAGAGGAGCAGGCTCAATATTTGCAAGTAACCAGCTGCCCAAAGATCCCCTCTTCCCCTGACCTAAAGAAAAGCAGAAGTGCCTCTACTATTAGTAAGTCTGATTATATGGAGATTCAGGAAGGTGTAAACAATAGCAATGAGGATTTTAGGGAGGAGAACTTGAAGACGGCCAATTGCACCCTAGCTAACACAAACTATGTGAATATCACCAAAATGCTAACCGATGTCTAGTCGCTAAAATCTAGTAACGTATTTAAAGCTGAAGTGGAACAAAATTGCAGATATTGAGTGCTGCTCTGCATTGTAGTTAATACAGTTATTTTCTACGGTGTATATTTGGTTCTGCATGGGAAGCAATAGCTGTGTAAGTGACTTTTAACCTTTGATTTCCACACCGAATAAGCATTTGTGCAAAAGAGAAAAAAAACCCAACCAAACCAACCCAACAAACCAAACCCACAACATTTGGTTTCCCTTCTCCCATCCCAAGCTTGTGGGTTTCCAAAGCTATGGAGCAGTTGGGCATTTCAAACGATGGGATGAGGACGTGGTGGGGCAGTTCCAGTTCATCCTGGGATACCACCAACATCAATCCCTGTCCAGTGAAACTGGGTGACAACCAGCTTCCAGGTATCAGGAACAACTGAGAAAGGTCAGGTAGAACTTAACGAAGGGAAAATGCAGTCGTGTGTTTAAATTGCTTGAAGGTTCAGGTTTCCGCCCCGGGAATGCCAAGTGCGAACGCATCGCCCAAGCTCATGTTTCATAACTGCAAATGCTGCATGCTGCAATAGTTTCAGCCACTGCAGTATGTGCCAGTGTGAGGCCCAGGGGAGGGATAATTAGTATGACGGCACATTATTTATTAAGTCTTAAATTTTCTATGCTTAGGCATCGAGAGAGAGACAAGTAAATAAATCAAGCGCTTGGATTTTCTTTCTTTATTTAAAATGACACTTCCATCACCACCAATATTTCCAGGATCACCAAAGACACCTCCACTGACACATTGCAAATGAGTTGGAAAAAAAAAAAAAAAAGCATCTTTTTTTTTTTTTTATATCTATATATAAAACTGGAGCAACTATGCTGTGGCCTATAATATATTTATACTGCAGTGAAATTTAACCAGTAATACAGTACAGCTGCATGGGTATTTGTTGCATGAATCTGAATATTTAATACACACACAAATATATATTTTCTTAGTAGACTATACAGTATTCATGTTTATAGTGTTTATAGATTCTCCGGTGGCTCGAAGGAGATTCATGGGAGTGAAAAACAACAACAAAAAATTAATCTTCATTTTATTGAAAAACTGGATGGGGAAGGCATGTGCTGATGACAGTTTGATAGATAACGAGGCAAAGCTTGAATGTCCAAGCATCCAGACACAAGAGCCGACTAATGCAAGCGAGGGAAGGTGAGCTGAAAGTTAAACACCTGCACTCATTATGGAGCGAGTAATTAGTCATTAATCTTGATGTCATGAGCAGAAACCAAGGTGGATCAGAGAGGGCATGGGGAGCAGGTGGAGTAGCAGGTACCAGCTCTCCTGACTTGTTTGTTCAGCAATTTTCAGCCGTTTCCTGTACAATTATCACGTGTGTGTGTGTATAGATATTTAGAGAGCGACTATCGGGCCGAGTCCCCAGCAAACGTGGGTGCTTGGGGCATCAGGGCTTCCTAGCTCAGGGGTGTTGGGATGATGGGTCATGGGCTGGAGCAGGATAACCTGCCCCAGGGCTCCCATGGGATTACCAGGGCAAGGGTGTGTTTTGGGCTGGAAAACTCTTTTTCAACCATGTAGAGTCTCAGGGCTGGTGGTTTATTCCATTACGGTGGAGAGGATGGGATGGGTCCAAGCTTGCACCTCTGAGCCTCTGCTTTGCCCTCTTCCAGGGTTTTTAGGATGGATGAGTTGAGGTGCAGAGACCTCAGGGTTGTTCTCTGCTTCTTCTTCATCCCCGGTGCTGTTTGGGGATAGGTGGGAGCTGATCCAGGGGGATCTCATCTGCTTTCCCCATCCCTGTCTGAATTCCCTTGTATTTTCCCCACATTCCCAACAATCCGCAGGGAGAGGCAACCCATTCCTCTGACAGGTCATGGGAGAGGGATGCAAACCTCTTCTGAGGTCGTGGTCAAGCAAAACAGGCTGCTGCCTGCTGAGTTGGGGTGAATTTGGTCTGAATTGGGGCACGATCAGTGCTGTACCGCTGTGGTGAAGTGTGGGCACAGGGAGGGTACCCCATTGTAGAGCGTGCAAGGACGGTCAGTCAGACCCTTCCTGAGCTCAGACAGGAGCTGAACTGAGGTTGTTTAGCCTGGACTGGAGTTGTTGATCCTGGAGAAAAGGAGGCTGAGGGGAGACCTTCTGGTTCTCTACAGTTCCCTGCAAGGAGGGTGGAGAGAGGTGGGGGTGGGTCTGTTCAACCAAGGCCCAAGGGACAGGACAAGAGGAAATGGGCTCCAGTTGTGGCCAGGGCAGTTGAGATGGGATGTGAGGAAGAATTTCTTTGCTGAAAGGGTTCTGAGGCATTGGAAGGGGTTGCCCAGGGCAGTGGTGGAGTCCCCATCCCTGGAGGGATTGAAGAGTCGTGTAGACACAGTGCTGAGGGACATGGGTTAGTCGGGGACTTGTCAGTGTTGGACTCGATGATTTTAAAGGTCTTTTCCAATCCAGGCAATTGTGGGATTCTGTGAAAGCCACAGTAATAACAATAAACCCAACGGTGCTAGCGTATTCTACAGCAATGGTTCCAAGTGCTGCTTTAGGGCCGGATCCTTCTCTCGTGCTGATGTGGCTCCACTCAGCCAGGTGGAATCACTCATTTGTGCTTTATTGATTGACTGATTGATTCAGGCCTGGCTATAATGAATACCAAGTGTCCATGGTTAGTGCACAAGAGTCCTGGCTTCTGCTTGGTGTAGAGGACCAACAGCATCAATGAGTTGAGTCTCAAAGGTGCTCAGCACCACGCAGCATGGGACCCTGGCCTGCCTTTAATTATATCTCGTTATATTAGGAGCCCTCTCCTCCCTCTCTGCTGCTCTGAAATGGGAGCCCTTGAAGCCCATTCACATCTTAAGCACACACAAAAAGAAGCAACGCAACCCAAAGCAATAAATCTCTGCTTCTGAAGCTCATCCTCTCAAATGGGATGGGGCTGGCATGAGCCACCAGCTCGGGCACAATTCCCAGGGCAGTTGGACAGCTGCCATGGATCCACCTCTCAGTGGGTCCATGGGGACTTGAGCTTGCACGAGGAAGCTGCCTGATGTACCAGGATGCTGCCAGCCCACTTATGGGTGTGCCCAGCACTGGGTGATCCCATCCCTGGTGTGTGGGAAAGCATGGAGGCTGAGGGGAGGTTGCTGCAGGTTTTTTGGGAGGATGGTGGCACTCCATGAGACTTTGCAAAGTACCTGGTGGTTTCATGCCCATGGGCTTTGGGTGATCTGGGAGGAGCATCTGCCAAAGTACTGGGTGCATCTTGGGAGTGTGAGCTCCATTGTGGTTTGGTAAGGAGGAAGATCATGGCTTTTTTGAGGTGGTGTTGTTTTGGGCATAGTGTCCCCATGGGCTTTCCAAGGCTGGGCAGGAGGGGAGAACAGGTCCATGAGCAGGATCAGAGACATCCAAACCCATGTGCCAAGCTGTGGGTTCCTGGCTGCCTTGGGGAGCCCCAGAGCTGCAATGTGGGGATGAAGGGGCCAAAGAGCAAGAGGCCACGTTCCTCCTGTTGTCACTGATGTGAGCTGAGATCTGTCCCCATGGCAGGGGCCAGATCCCTTCCTCAGGACGGATCCTTGTGCTGACCCAGGCAGATATTCCTGGGGAAAACAAACCCTGGTAGGAGAACATCTCTGGGCTGCCTTTGGCACCATGTTTGGGAAATAGGGAATGCACCCGGATAAGCGCTTGGATGTTTGGTTCAGGGCAAAAAAAGTCGTTGGGAGCCGTGGTTGGGAGTGATCTGTCAGGCTGCACGAAGCACAAGGGTCCAGGTTTCTCCTTCGTGCAGAGAAATGGTTCCCCTACAGCTTTTAATGGGATTTGTGCCTGCAGGTCGGAGCTCTAGTGCTATTTCTAGCTTTGCTTCTGACTCACTGATGTGATCTTGAACCAGTTTTCAGGAGGAGACTGTGATTTTCTTTTTCTTGATTTTTTTTTTTTTTTTCTTGAGGAATTTAGTTTGAGAGACTCTGGGCCTGTTTCTGCAGAGATGCTGAGCACCCAAAACTCCCCTTGACTCTGAAAGGGTGTGAAAATGAGCTGCAAAGTGGCTCAGACTGAGGATGCTAAATTAGAAACTGGGAAAGGGAAGGTCCCACCATCTATGTTGGATTGCATTGAGCCACCAAACGTAGGTGGTCTGGTTCCTCTCCTCCTCCCATGGAGATATTTGCCTCTCTCTAGGGTTGGGATGAAGGATTGAAGCTCTCTGGTCTGCAGAAGTTGGTACCCAGAGGAGACAGTACCTGTATTTTAATTTTAATCCTTTGTGCTCTGGTTTTGGAGAGGTGGAAAGTGGTGATTACAGTGCAGGTTGTCTTCTAACACTCAACCACATGCCCAAGCTTGCAAGTGACCCATCAGCTCTTTAATATCTTCCAAAATCTCTGCTGAGGGCAATGGGGTGAGGCTCATATACCAACTGGACACCACCAAGTGATTAGGGCTGCTAGGAATAATTTATCTGTGTGGGGCAATGTGTTTTCTTGGGAAAATTAATCTCTGCAGCGATGTTTTGTGTCCAAGTCCTACAGATTTGAATACTGAGCTATACGAAGGATCTCTCTAGCTTGGTGTTCTGGGAGTGTAGCACGTGGGTGTGTAAATATGGACATATTTGTGCATAAATACACAGAAGGAGAGAAAAAGACAGAGGAGGAGGAGGAGGAGGAGGTATTTCAGGACTGACCTTGCTTTGTTATCAGATAATTCCTGGGTCAGCCCTTGAAATTGCTGCCAAAATCTTGTAGCTTTTCCAGAACTTGAAATACACTTAGAGATGGGCTCAAGTGAAGGAAAAGATCCGGATCTGGCCTTGGAAGTGGGAGAATCCTGAGGGGCTGGTGGTTCTGCACAACCTTCTGCAAACCAGCAGCTTTGCAGCATCTCTGCTCTCTATCCCGAATACCCGGCTTGGGGCCATCACGACTGTTTCTGTGACTGTCAGGGAAAGCCAAGCAGAAGTCAAAGGGTTTTGTTTGAGATGGGTTTTGTTTGAGATGGGTTTTGTTTGAGATGCAAACGATGTGCTGCACTGAGTGAGATTTTTCAGGGTTTTTTTTTATAATGGCTGGATTTTAAGTCCCTCCAGCCATGCTGGCTTTTGGTCCCAGGGTGGTGGCAAGAGGCATCTCCTTGTTTTGGAGCTGGGATGGATTTACCTCAAGGTCTACACCCATGGATGAGGTCCCAGGGGTTTCTTCTGTCAGTGGGAACTGGTCAGCATGCTGCTAGGGTGAAAGGGACTGAGGAGTGAGGAAAGAAGGAGTCAGCCCCAAACCATTTCATTTTGCACCCAAAAAGAGGATGTGGCTCCCTTCTCACACTCCTGGCAGCATTTGATCTCCTCTGCATCTAGCACATCCTTCCTGTTGGGGACAAGCTGCTGCCCCCTCGAGTGCTGGGTTCAGTGTTGGGCCCCTGACTCCAAGAAGGACATGGAGGTGCTGCAGTGTTTCCAGAGAAGGGCAACGGAGCTGGGGAAGGGTCTGGAGCACAAGTGTGCTGAGTTCCTGGCTGAGGGAACTGGGGTTGTTGAGCCTGGAGAAAAGGAGACTGAGGGGAGACCTTCTGGCTCTGTCCAAGTCCCTGCAAGGAGGGTGGAGAGAGGTGGGGGGGGGGCTGTTCAACCAAGGACCAAGGGACAGGACAAGAGGAAATGGGCTCCAGTTGTGCCCAGGGCAGTTGAGATGGGATGTGAGGAAGAATTTCTTTGCTGAAAGGGTTCTGAGGCATTGGAAGGGGTTGCCCAGGGCAGTGGTGGAGTCCCCATCCCTGGAGGGATTGAAGAGTCGTGTAGACACAGTGCTGAGGGACATGGGTTAGTCGGGGACTTGTCAGTGTTGGGTTCATGATGGGACTTGATGATTTTAAAGGTCTTTTGCAAATGGGCAGTTCTGATTCTGTAACTATAACCTCCCAGGAGCTCCAAGGAGGTACAAGGGTCCCCCCATGCACCAACCACTGTTCTGCTGTGGCCAAACATTGCCCTTCCCCAGCTGCCATGTGAATGGCACCTCGTGGCCTTTGTCTTCCTGTGATGTTCCTACATTTGGCTGCCCAAATTTCATCCCTGCCATTCTCAGAAACAGGAGCTTCAATCCTGCTGCATCCCAGTGTAGGGGAGAGGGACCAGCCAACAGCGGTGTAAATCAGTCCTGAGAGCACAGCACTGATTTACACCCACGGACAAGATCCTCAACTCAATTGCATGTGATGAAAAATAAATTCTTTATCCATGTTTTTTTCCTCGAGGTGGGTACAATTTAACTTGGAGGAGCTGCTGGACATCATGTAACCACACAAGGTCCAGGCACGTTGACTCTCATGGGGACCACATCCCCTGCCTGACTGTCCTGAGCTTAGGGTTGGTCTTTTAGGGTTTGTTATTTCATTTTTTTTCCTAATCATTATTTTTCTGCTGCCTATAAGGCTGTAATCATCCCTTTGCACTTGCTCCCTCGTTGCTTGAGTCCTTGCTCTTGTCCTCCAATGTCAGACGCCGAAACGCAAAGGGGCAAAACTGGGTATTGGATCCACCCCGTGTGCGGTGCCTAATTTGAGCCAATCGATAGGAAGAGGAAATCCAAGAAGGACTCATCCTAAAGATGCTGGAGCTGAACCTTTTGTTTCCATGGTTACAGGAGAAATGGGACCAGGCATGGAGAGTGGCCTATAAACTGTTAAAGGAGGACTCGTGGGAATTTCAAGTCATTTAACCATGCGTTTGCTAGACAAAAATTAATTAGACACCAGCTGTATCCGAATTGCACAGTGTGTATAGACATTACTGCTCTTATTGACGACGTGGGGGTGTCCTGGGGGGGGTCGGGTGGATCTATGGGTTGAGAGACACCCCAGTCAATAAGGCTGACCGTTGTATATAGGTATACAGATCTGTGTACATACATATTCCAAATGAGCATTTGCTGTCTGGTTTCTCATGAGTGTATATAATTTCTTCTTCACAGAGTATCACGATTGTTCTTTTGTAAATATCGGCACTAATTAAGAGAAAATAAAAATGTATATTATTGAGGAGTTCTTTTGATATCAGTTCTGTGGAGGGCGGGGAAAAAAAAAGGAGAAGAAACTGTATTTTTGGAAGACTGGGTATTTTTTTTTCTCTATGTCTAAACCTTCTGTGAGAAAAGAAAGAACCAGCCTGAAGATCTCCTCTTCCATGGAGATCTTATAGTAGCCTTCCATTACCTGAAGGGGCTACAAGAAAGCTGGGGAAGGACTTTTCATAAGGGCAGTTAATGACAGAACAAGGGGAAATGGGTTTAAACTGAAAGAGGGGAGGTTTAGATGAGATATTAGGAAGAAATTCTTCACTGTGAGGGTGGTCAGACACTGGAACAGGTTGCCCAAGGAAGTTGTAGATGCCCCCTCCCTGGACATGTTGAAGGCCAGGTTGGATGAGGCTTTGAGCAACCTGGTCTAGTGGAAGGTGTCCCTGCTGCTGGCAGGGGGGTTGGAACTGGATGAGCTTTAAGGTCCCTTCCAATCCAAACCATTCTATGATTCTATGAATAGTGGAAAAAATCACTTTATGCTTCACCATCTTCTGGTCTGCAGGGGCTTTGGAGGGGGAAAAACCCCTGGGAGGAGCTGATGGGTCTTGGGGATGGTCACCAGTGAGGATGGACACGCTGCATAGGATCCCCAAGAAATTTACTCCAAAAAAGCTCCAGTAGCAACGCAGGTGGACGTGAAAGGGCTGGAGCTGGGGTCAAACCCATGTTCCTCATTGTTCCCCACTCCATCAGCTTGGATATTGACCATGTCCATGCAGGTAACAGGGAACTGGTGGTGCTGGGGGATGAACTTGCTCTTGGGAAGCCTCACGGACGCAGAAGGTGTATTATTTTAAGCTGGTAATCCCTCTTGGGAGAGAAAGAAGCAAACAGGCAGGGGTGGTGCTGGTAACACGTGTTCTGTGGAGTTACAAACCTCATGTCCCCAGAGATGTCTCCTAGTAGGATCTCCAGCAGGGAATGGGGATGGACTCCCTTGGGATGGCATTGGCTCCTCTTGCAGAGGGATGGTTTGTTTGCTTCATCCCCTGGGAGCAACTATATTAGTAGCTTCTCCTGCTGGTTTGTCTTCTCATCTCCTACAAGTGTCTTGGGGCAGCAAAGGGCAGGGAAGGCATTGGGGGCACTTGGTACTTGTGTTTTCAGGGTTTGCCCATTTGCTTGGTGGTTTTCACAGGCAATGCTGCTGCTCTGGGCTTCCCTTCTTGCAGGGGAGAGTCAAGGTAGCCCACCTACTCTGTGCTCACGGGATGGAGAGTAAAAGGTAAGGAGATCTTTCTTCTCCCATGGCATGAGTTGGTCCTGCTCAGCTCTGGGAAGTGGCACCACGTTGTAGCCCAAGGGTTATAATGCTGGTGGAACCCTGGCCTAGAGAGCCCAGAGAGGTGGTAGAAGCCCCATCCCTGGAAACATTCAAGGTCAGGTTGGACAGGGCTCTGAGCAACCTGATCTGGTTGAAGATGTCCCTGTAACTGCAGGGGGTTGGACTAGAGGCCTTGAAAGGTCCCTTCCGACCCAAACCATTCCATGGTTCTATGGTTAGCACAGAGAACCTTGGGTTCAAGTGTCACTTGTGATAGTAAGGCCACGATGTGACCCAGGGGACATCATGTTCCTTTCTGTGCCTCAGTTTCCCTATCTGTAACACAGCTTGCTAAGCTGTCCCCGAGGACACAGCAAATTGCAAAGCTTAGCTCGACATTGGGACAGCAAAAATGCATCAAGGGGTGGCTGAACCCATGGATGGATGTTGTTAGGAGGAGAGGAGGCATTGAAGAGCAACCAGTTGTGAACATTTAAGTATGGAAAACTATCCGAGTGCACAAAAAATTACATAAGTATTTATGGGCACTGCAGCCTGAGCGAAATGTCACAGCATTTGTTATAAAGCTGAGTGGAAGCAGCCCCCAAACTGGGCCAGCTGGTGTTCTTCAGCTTCATTTCCAAGCCCAGGAGAAGCTCCAGCTAGCTTTAGCAGATACCAAATCCTTCCCTTATCTGTGTCCCGTTGGCTCCTGGGCTCATAAATATCTAAACACAAAGTGGTGCAGGGAGATTGCAGAAGAGAGGCTGCTCTGCACAGGCTCTCCAAAGAGATGGCAGGAGGAGGCTGCAAGGCAGAGAGACTGTAATTATTTTAAATTGCCAGTCTATCAGCATGCTGCACCATCCCGACCATGCTTGGAGGATGCAGGAGATGCCTTCAGGGGTGTTGCGTCCTCCTGCCAGCTGAGCTGCTTGAGTTTTTACACTGTTCAAAGAGAGAAGGAGAGGGATGGAAAGAATCACATCATCCAATGAGGAGACTGTCCAAGGGGGAGGTTTAGATTAGATCTGAGGAAAAAACTTCTTCACCCAAAGGGTTGTCAGGCATCAGAACAGGCTGCCCAGGGAGGTGGTGGAGTCACCTTCCCTGGCGGGATTTGAAAGATGAGTAGACAAGGTGCTCAGGGACATGGTTTAGAGGTGGAATTGTCAGTGTTGGGTTTATGGTTGGACTCGATCTTAAAGGTCTTTTCCAACCACTACGATTCAGTGGTTCTGTGATTCTATGACCTCCCCGTGCTTGGACAGCCCTTTTGGCTGCATGATGGGCAGCTCCCAGCTTGTGATCCCGACTGCAGAGAGCGGCTGATCCCCGCCGAGCGCAGCCTGGCTGGTTGTGCCTGTGCTAGATGACCTACTTTCCTCCACTTTCTTTGCTGAGCGTTGCCTCTCTGCCAGGTGAAACCCCACAAAACCTCTCACAGATCCGCTCTGGCTCATAAATTAAAGAGCTCTCCAAGGTGGCACAGTGACGCTCGTCATTGTGGGGAGAACCGTGTCACACGCCTTTGCAAAAGCTCCTCTCACTGCTGAGGGGCTCAAGCCTTCAAAATCCTGCTCGTTTACATTGAGGAAGGGAAAGATTGAAGTGCCAAGAAAGCATTACCTGTGTTACTCCTCCTGGAAAGCTCAGGATGCTCGAACCCCATTAGAACCCATCGCGTGTGCCCCAGGGACAAGCGGGAATTTTTAGTTCTCCTGGTTGCCTGTTAGAGAATCTGCTTCCATTTGGCAAAGTGGATCCTGAAAGCACCTCCCAGACCAGAGATGTGAAGAGACCATTAAGTCAGATGCTGAGAGTGGAGAAGGGAAAATGCTCCTGCACTCGGGATGCTGCCACCATCCTGGTGATGATGCTCTGCAAATGCCTGGGGTGGTGGGATGTGGACAAGGGTTGGTGCAGAGTTGAAGCATCGCTGCTGCATTGCTGTGGATTCTGAGCAGCCTGAACCAAATGGCTGGGTGCAAAAAATTGGCAAAGGTGGGTGTGTGACGTGGGGCCCCCACAGCCCATCTTCAGGTGACCTCTAGGAAAAGGTTCAGCTCTTGCTGTGATGCTCATTTATCTCGCTGCGCTGGAAATCAGGCCAGGTCCCTCTTTCTCCTTCCCACTTTCTCTTACTCCTTCTTCTCCCTCCTTTGCATTTGTGCTGGGTGTTGAAAAACCTATTCCTGGGAGCAGAGCTCTCATCCACACCCCAGAGAGGTGATGGGGAGCGTTAGGCCAAGGAGAGCAATATCTGAGTGGATTAAAGAAACCTAAATCTCTGCTTTTACAGATGCAGAACTGAGTCTGCTGTGACCCTGGATCTATGAAGCATGAGGGCAGACAAAAGAATAAGGTGTGATCCAAGGATTAAACCAACTCTACTCAAATATTTAGAGCTAGCCCAATATTTAAGCTCCTTGCTGCAATGTTGCCCCAATTTCATGGGTAACATTTCTCAGCCCAGCATGTTGTGGTCCTGCTTGGACATAGAATCACAGAATCCCAGACTGGTTTGGGTTGGAAGGGACCTTAAAGCTCATCCAGTCCCAACCCCCCTGCCATCAGCAGGGACACCTTCCACTAGACCAGGTTGCTCAAAGCCTCATCCAACCTGGTCTTGAACACTTCCAGGGAGGGGGCAGTCCCAGTGCCTTGTGCCTCTCTGTGCTGGGGAGATGCAGAAAGAGCCATGGTGAGGCTGCCTCAGCTTTTTATCCTAAAAAATGGTGGGAGAATCTGGGTCCAGGATGTTTGGGAGATTTACCAAAGGCTCAGCAGAAGGTTTGTCACCATCCTGCTCTCTGTGACTTGTTGTCACTGGGACAGAACTTTTTAACCACCCTGGATGGACACAGGAGGTGGGGGCACTGATCTGGGTCCAAACTGCAGGATGCTTCACTCTGGGAGAACATCGGTTTGATGGATGATGTGTTTGTAGAGACCCAAGGGGATCAGACACCACAGCCTCAGGGTTGACAAAGAAACCCCAGGGCTGGTGAGAACCCAAGGTGATTGTTTTGCTGCTGGTTTAATGCAGCCAAAATTACCTCCCAGCAAGAACAACACTGGGGTTTAGGGAGCTGGAGATGCCAAGGTCATCCTACTCCTTGGATCCACATAAGCACAATCCACCACCTGCCTCTGTAGTCCTCCTTCCCACGATCTCCTCTCCAATCCACAGGCACCAGGAAGCATCAGGCCCCAAGGAGTTGGGTTTTACCCAGCGAGAGGTGAAGGTGGAGGGCAGGCAAGGGAAGCAGAACAAATCTAATCTGCCAGGCACCTGCTCCCTGCCTCGCAAAAAAATGCCGACGGCGCATGGTTTGGGAGTGTAGCCTTTCCGCTCAGGCGCGGGGTTGTCTTCCACTGTCCTTTTATCCTTGACTAATTAAAGGCAAATCTCTACTGAAGGAACATGGTTCTTCATAGTTGAGCCTTAATAACTTGGAAAGTGGTTGCGAATGCTCAGAAGCAGCTGCAGAAATCCTGGGAGCAAATAGCATTTTTTAATCTCGCAGCTCACCAGCTTTGGTTCCAGGGATGATACATTTCTGGCTTGTAGAAGGAAGCAACAGCAGATACAGCCTTGTATTGTCCGACTTTACAAAAGGATCAGTTGGATGGACCAACTAAACTCCCAAGTCATCCCTGAGGAGGAACTTGGAGATGATGTGACCATGGTGATGTCCCACCGATCCCCAGGGATGCTGTGGGGAATGGCTTGGGTGAGTTGTGGCTGAGAAACCAAGGTGTTTGCTGGTGTATGGGCAGGTGGGTCTATGTGCAAGTTCTGTCATCCCCATGGTGATGTCTACAGGCAGCTGGATCCCATCTGGAAAAGGCATCACCCCACTCTAGCTGCCATAGAGGAAGGTAAGGGTGGCTGGTCCCAGGTCCCTGATGTTGGGTGAGATCTTTGAGATGGGTCCTGGGAAGCCCAAAACCAGGCTGGGAAGGTGGAAATGGTGGAGGAAAGATGGACCATGGTGCTCACCTTCCCGTTTTGCTGTGTCTGCTCTCTGCCCCCCGCCAGCCAGTGGAAGGACTTTACTCCAAACTTCATGTTTTATCCCTGTGGGAGGGTTGGGCAGGCCCAGAGGAAAGAAACAGGGCTGGAAGCTGTTTCTCCAGCTTCAGCTGTCTAAAACCAAGCAGTCTGGTCTGTTAGGGCTCCAATGAGCTCAATGGAGAGACTGGCACCTCCGAGGGATGGAGGGATGAAGCTCCCCTTGGCTGTTGGCCTCCTTCCAGCAACTGCACAGGAGGGTCCAGATGGTTGCAACTTCTTCCATTTCCAGACTAGTCTGATCCATGCTCTTGAGCATTCACATGCTGGTTCTTTCCACTCTTTAAAAAGCAGAAGGAGAATTTAACCCTGAAGGACCTCCATCAAATAAGAAGAATGTTCTGCACTTGTATAACATCTCCAAGCCAAGGCAGCTCAAAGCAGTTCCCTCACAAAGGTTTTTAAAGGTTTTGGGTTACTGGAATGCCCTGAAACCCTTCAGGATGGAAAAAAAAAAACAACCCAACCTAAAAACCCAAACAATTGAGGCTTTGGAACAGCAGGACATCATCTCATGAAGAAAGACATTAAAGAAAAAAAAAAATATGATGATTGTGGCATCCACTAAGGTTGGCAAGAAGCAGGCATGGATAGTAACTATTATTATTCTGATGATGATGTTCCGTGGCTCTCACATGGGGCTTTTCATTAGTAGCTCGAAAGTGCTTTAGGAAAGAAGAGGTTCAGATGTCTCGATGGTCTGCAGTGATTTCAGCAGAGGAGTGTGGTCATGGTCTTATGCAGAAGCTCTTACTGTAGTTTCACTGGTTGCAGTACAAGGGCCTCCTCTGCTCAGCTCCCTCATGGCATCGTGTTCATTACCCACCTTCTAGAAGTCTCCTTGTGCTGCACAGCCCAGGGATATGGGTCTGATAAACCAAAACAGCTCTGGGGGAACATCCTTCTCCATGAGTAACTCCCTCCCCTGAGACCTTCCCAACATTCCCATTCCACCTGCAATAAATGCAGCAGGTTGATGCTAAAAATCCCAGGGTTTGGGGCCATTTGCATGTTTATGTGAGCAGCAGTGGGAAGGGATGTGAGGTCCCTGGGAGGAGGGGACACCTCCATGGCTTTGCTCTACCACTCCACAGGGTTTTGCTCCACACAGGTTGTGCAAGGACAGAGAGAAAGGACGTTGGCAGAGCTCCCTGGCACAGCTCTGCAGTACAAATTCCTCCCCACTCTGGCTGGGGGCCAGGCAGGTAACATCAGCCACCCTCCACCACAGCCCTGCGGGTACGAGCTCAGGTTCCAGGCGCCTGGGACCATCCCTGGAGCAGCAGGAGTTCCATCCTCACAGCGTCAGGCAGAGCAGCTTTCTCTGGGCTCGTCCGTCCTTGTCTTCATGCTGCCTGCAGTATCCGTGGGCAGGGAGAGGGGCTGAAGGTGAGGTGACCTCATGCTCAGTGAAAATTATAGAATCCCAGACTGGTTTGGGTTGGAAGGGACCTCAAAGCTCATCCAGTCCCACCCCCCTGCCATCAGCAGGGACCCCTTCCACTAGACCAGGTTGCTCAAAGCCTCATCCAACCTGGCCTTCAACACTTCCAGGGAGGAGCAGTCACAGCTTCTCTGGCCAACCTGGGCCACTGTCTCACCACCCTCATAGCAAAGAATTTCTTCCTCAGATCTCATCTCAATCTTTCCTCTTCAAAATTCTGCTTTGCAAACAGCAGAAGCCCAGCCCAAAGGCAGCTGGTGCCTCGTTTTTGGGGCTCCTGGGTGCACTCTGAAACCACACGAATGCTCCTGGGTGCTGCTGACATTCAGCCCACATTGGAAGGAGCCTGGGTTTGACGTCAGGACCCAGGATTTGACGTCAGGACCCAGGATTTCCGTTGCCTTGGCTGTTTGGTTCCCTTTAGTGTTGGAAAATCTCCTCTGCATTGGTTGGCAGGTCTGTCCTCCCACGTGTGTGCACCCAGACAAGTCCATGACCATGGGACACATGCATGGCTGCGCTCTTCTACGTATGGATGTGCAATTACCTCTATCAAATCCCAGTGAGCACTGGTTCCAAATCCCTTCCCCTCCACACCTTAGTGTTCAGCCTTAGTGGTGTTGCTGTAGGAGAAGACATGCCATGGGGTTAGCTCAAGCGGTTCCCAGGTGGGATGGTGGCACATTGACCATGGTGGAAGTTGTCACTGGAAGAAAACAACCCCTGACAACTCCAGAAAGAGAAGCAAAGGCATCTTTGACCACCACACAGACATTGCTTTGGTGCTGTGCAGGATAAGTGGGACAGCACTGGGATGCTCTGCCAGAGGGAGAGGGTTTGCTCAGGTGGCTCCTCCCTGGTAGGAGCTCAGGGGTGGCTCGATTCAGCTCTGCTGTGCTCTGCGGCTCCTGTGAGCTTGTCCTCTCCCTCCCCACCAGCATCAGCAGAACCACCAGCTCAGCACAAAGCTGCAACGTTGCTGCTCAAGGATTAGACATTTATTTGCCATAAATAGAAAATTGGGGGAATGTGTTTTAGTCTATTAAATATATTCCAGGAGGCTGCTGATGCACAGGAAGATGATTGTCCTATCGATCCCTGTCCTCATCCTGCTCCCCACCTCCCTCCAGGCAGAGATGACCTTCTCACCTTGAGCTGACCCCAGGACCTGACCCCATAGGCAGGAGCTGAGGATTTGTCACTGTGGTGATGTTCTTTGGGAGTGAAGAAACCTAGAGCCGGGCTCCCCATTGGGCTGGTCCCCTGAGGGATGTCTCATGCTTATGGAAGCATCCCCAAGAGGACCTCTCCATTCCATCTCAGTGTCGGGAACCCTGTTACGGTCAGAGTAAACTCCTCTGCATGATTCATCCAGCTGAATTTAGCCCTTTGCCTCAGGGCCAGAAGAGACATATCCTAGAAGAACCCAATTTTCTGCAGTTGTGGTGAAAGGACCCAGGGAAACAAGCTCAGATGGACCATAGGTGCCCATTGTTGGTGCAAGGGATGCCATTTGGATTTCCAGGGCACTGATGCCTGGAAGACCCTTTTTAAGACCTAACTGCTAGGAGCTGTGTGGGATGGGATGGCTTTGATATGTACCCAAGACAGAGCAGTGCTGAGATATGGGGTTCTCATGACTGTAACTGCTTCCCATCTCCAGCTCCATGCCTGGATCCATATTTTCACAGTGAAGCCATAAGGACATGCCCCCTACTCTCCCAGCTGGTGCCTTTCAAGCCTACAGAGAAGAGAGAAGACCCTTCTGGATGCTCTTTTCTGGGTCGGGTGTCTTTTGGCTGCCCGTGCTCCTGCCTTCTGCTGTGGTGGCATGATGCCCACTCATGCCTTGGCCGGATGGTTTCCCAAGGCAAGCTCTTGCCAAGTGAAGATGGGTTGAACAGTCAGCCAACACAATGCCGTGGGCACCACGAACCTCAGCGGTGGCATGGGAGAAGTGGTTTTGGGGAAGCAGAGAATTGCAGGGTCCTCATGTGGTTCTGCTGAGTGGTGTCCCTTGCACTGACAGTGGGCATCTGTGGTCCATCTGAGCTTGTTTCCCTGATCCCCTTCACCATGAATGGTGAAATGGGTTTTTTCAACCCAGAAATGGGTTCTTTTAAGGCATTTTTCTTCTGGCCTGAAGGCAGATGTCTATATTAAGCTGGATGACTGACATAGAGGAGGACCTCTTCTCTCTGCTGACCATGACAGTGCTCTTGGCAACAAGACCCAATGAAGTTCTCCTGGGGATGCCCCCATATGTGAGAGAGATGAGAAGATGAGTCAATGGGGCTCCAGGTTCTTGTAGGTGCTGTCTTTCCCCACACCAAATACAAGTCATCTTCTCGTATCCTCGAGTCATCACTGCTCCTAGCAGTGGTTTCTGGTGATGCAGGAGGAAGCCAGAAGAGCACCAAGGTCCTATGGCAATGCGAGGGCTGACAGGGCTTTGTGGCAGCTCAACACACTGTTTTCTGAGCTACTGAGCCGGTTCATCCCCAACTGCACAGCTTAGAGTGCCTTTGGTTCACAGTGCTACCAGAGTTCCAGCTCTGCCACCGCTCTGGTTGCCCTGAGCCTGCGCATGTCCCTGGATTTGCTCCAGTTTTATGCCTGATGAGGCTCAGGCCTTACATAGCCAGTTAATGGACCTTAAAATGCCCAGAGATCCTGGTCCTGCTTCCCTGGCTTCAATGAGCATGAAATTTTTCTGCAGGGAGGGTGTGTGATGGTGAAGGTGTTGGTGCCCAAGTCCCATGGGAGCAGGGAGGCTCATCCCTTCAGTCCCCATGGGAGAGCTCTCATTCTGCCTGGAGATGAATATTTTGCATATGTTTCCATGCAGTAGGAGCTACAAGATGTTATTTCTAAGAGTATCTTCTATTCCTCGCTCTCTTAATATCAGGTGAAGGAACTGCCTCATGGCTACACGTTCCCAATCCAAGCAGATGTGTCTTCTCCACCAAATCTGTCTACAAGAGGATTTACATGCTCAACAGGGGAGCAAAAGACAATGCAAGGGACATGATGAGGCACCTGCAGGGAGATCAGGCTGAACCCAAGTGTTTCAAGAGTGAAAAAATGTCCTTCTCAGTGTGTCCTGGTGATGTTTCCACCCTGGAGCAGAGCCACTCTTTTTTTAGTGACTTTCTGCTTATTTCATAAAAGCATTGGGAAGGATGGGGAGATTTTCAGTGGCCTTGGGAAGAGACAAGAAGTCTCATATTGTTCTTCTCCCTATCGATTAGACCCTCCAAATAAGACCTTCCTCTGAAAGCTATTGCCTCGGTTGTCCATTTTTCCTCCAAAATTCTCCTGCAACGATTGGAGCTGGCTGCTGTCTTCAGCGCTTCAGCTCACGCTCGCATCTGCCGTTTTTATAAATAAATGATGAGTGGATTGATTAGTCACTTCCCTCTGACTCCAGGCCTCTCACCCCCAACCGTTTGTTGGCTTAAATGGAAACTTCTCCAAACTCTTCTAGATGCTGCCAGAGCACAATTCCCCTTGGGATGAGGTGGGAGTGTTTAAGCATCAGAAAAATCTCTCCTTCACTTTTTTTCCCACCTTGTTAGACATAGGGCTGGTTTTATCCTTGCTCAGCCACTTACCCCTGGGGTCCCATGATCCCAGGGGTAAGTGGATGAGCTGGGGTCCCCAGATCATAGAACCATAGACTCATAGAATGGTATAGGTTGGAAGGGACCTTGAAGATCTTCTCGTTCCAACCCCCCCTGCCATCAGCAGGGACACCTTCCACTAGACCAGGTTGCTCAAAGCCTCATCCAACCTGGCCTTGGAGGAGCTGTTAGTGGGGTTGTTGCCACCCACTCTGAGGTCCTCACTACTGGGACTTGGCCAAGGTAGAGGGTGCATTAAGGCAGGATCATTCACACAGGCCAACCAGGCCCTGTGCATCACAGGGATGGATGTTCTGTCTCTTCTCTCCCTCCTACAAGGTCTTGGGCAAGTCCCTTTAGCACAAACCCTCAAAAAAATAGGGCTTGGTGTCCTGTGGGTGCTTTAAAAACCCCGTCCTGAGTCACTGGCCGTGGTGATGCACAAGGTGGTTTTATCCTGGATGAGAAGGAGCATTTACTGGGCTGTTTCCTCCTCTTAACCCCTCCCCTGCTGCTTAACGTGCATGGTGGGGGAGACAGGAGGAAGGGGCCAAGCCAGTTGTCCCTACCTCTGTCCCCTGTCCCCCTACACCACATCTGTACCCTTCTCAATGTGATGCATTGGCAGCTGCATCTTCCTATTTAGAGGAAATCTATAAACCACTTAGTACAGAGCGAGCCCGCCAGCCTTCCAGAGGCCTTCTGCGGAAAATTGATCAGCCAAGGCTTTGATCTGGACTTTTTCTTTTTTTTACCCCCTTTCTCTCTCTTTCTCTGTTTTTCTGAAGCCACCTGGGCCACCCCCAGCAACAGCACCCAGCACCCTACAGGATCCATCCTGCTCCCACCTCTCATGCAGTGGTATGAAGCCCTATGATTGATGTTCCCCATGCCCAGTGGGCTCCCCCCATCAGCTCTGGGGTTTTTTGGGACAGTTTGAGCCTGGTCAGAAGCCAGGGTCCCATGGAGTGTGTATCTGAGATGCCTGTGGGCTCTGGTGCACTTGGAGCGATCCCTGGGCTGAAAGCAGGTGATGTCCCCTCATGGGGTGCTTCACTCCATACAGACTGGTAAAATCCACCCAGTGCCTGGACTTTTCCCTCTCTCTTCATATCCAGAGGTGGACAGAGCAACCAAGAGCTGGAAAACCCTCCCCAGCTGATCTGCACATTGGTGCTTGGTTCATCCACACACTCTCTTTCCCCTTTGCAAGCTCCAAAATCTCTGGGGATGGGTGGAATAAACCAACCAAAAAAAGCTCATGATGTCAAAAAGGTTGTAGATGTTGCCATCAACCTCAGAGGAAGGGGAAAACCCTGCCCAGATACCCTGAACCTGCACCTACACCCAGAAAATCCCCATATCTGGCCAAGATCCACCACAACTGCTTTGGCTGCAGGGGTTGGTGCAGAGATAGAGTCATTCCTGAGCAGGGAGCTGGGGAAATGTTTGGGGTTTTTTGATTTTGGGTATTTTTTTCACAGAAAAATGATGACTCATTGACTGAATGCCTTTTGTTGGTGATGGTGGTGGTGGTGTTGTGGGAAACATCTTGTTTTGATTAATATCTCGCCTCGGGAATGTAGATGAGGAAAAAGATTTGAAGTTTTTCAAAGGATCCCATTGGGAAAACAAAATCTCTTTGGTTTCAAATGTTAATTTGGTTGAGAAAAGGCTTTTAAAATGTTAAAACTGAGTGAAATTCTTGGCTTCTTAACACTCATTCAAATATTCAACCTGCAAAATTTTTTTGCTGTCCCAAACTCTTAATTTACTCTAATTCTAGGGAGGAAAACCAACCAACCAACCACTGCAAAGAGCCTCCAGAGCTGGTGTCCTGGGTTTGGTTAGGCTAGAGTTAATTGTTCACAGGGAACTGGGAGGGTCTCTACCTAAACAAACCCAGGACAGGTGGGAAAGCTGTTTCCAGCCTAGACATTGTCTTTAAAAGAAGAATTATAGGGTCAGGCTCTGTGGAGGTACCTTGGACCTGTTTTTTGTCCAAGGATGGCCCCAAAGCTGCTGTGGTGATGGAGCTGTAGATCTAAGTCATGGCACAGGTGGGATCTGCTGGTGCTGGCTGGTCCTTCTTCCTGAGGTGACAGCTTGGTGGCTGGGACATCACACCAGGGTGTGGAGCAAGGGCTGGAGCTGGTGGCAAAACCCCTCCTGGATATTTTTTTTGTTTCATTTTCACTGGAGGATGATGAAGGGATTTGAAACCAGAGCCTTGCTGGGAGAAGGACCAACAGCCCCATGAGCACTTCTTCATATGTGCAGAGCGAAGGGCACTCAATGCCCTTAAACTGCTCTTGCAAAGATGGAAAATCCCCAATCCTGGTGAAAACCACTTTAAAAAAAAAAAATCTGTGGAAGAATATGCCCAGAGTTCCAGCAGCTGAGTGCATCCCAAAGAGGACTCGAAGCAGAGCCTTGAGGAGCTGCAGGTTCACTGAGCGTGGTGGGGACAAGGTGACCAGCAAGGGACACATCAGCTAAGGACCCAGGAGCACCACATCTCCACAGTCTTGGTGGCAATAATTGCTCTGAGGAAGGGCTACAAAATACCAAAGGGATGCTGAAGCAGGAGGAGATGCTCAGGCACACAACAGCTTCCCAGGGACGTGCTGTTCTCCTACGTGCCACGAATAAAAATAAAATAAAACCAGTGCTGGAATGGAGTTTCTCCCTGAAGGGGATCCCTCATTCCTGCAATGAGCTCCAAGATGTTCCCAATCCATTGGGATTAGGTCAATATCCCCAGTAGCTGACCCTCATGTCCAGGCTGGATGCTGCTCCAGGAGCTGGGAGGCAGCACAGAACCACACGTTATTTTAATATTGAATATATGGAACTAGATGATCTTTAAGGTCCCTTCCAATCCTAACCATTCTATAGTGTTTCTTGTTTTCCAGGTGGAGAGCAGAGCGCAGGGAGCTGCAGACCCAAGCAGAGGGGATTTCCTGATCATTTTTTTTTTACAATTATAAATCTGTTAGAAATTCCACCGAGGTTTGGAGCCTGGGGAAGGCAGTGGAGGAGAGGGGAGGAGAATGTCCAAAGTTGAACCATGTCATTTGGATATTCCTTTCAATAAAATGTTCAGCATTTTCCCACAGTGGAAATACGTCCCTTTCTGAAGTGTCCTTCATTTTTGGGAGAGCAGAAAGGTTTGAACATTTGCTTCTTACTGAGCTATAAATCAATTTTTGCCCTTGGGGCTTCCTTGTCCCTGCCCCAGCCTACACACACCAAAGAAACATCCCATCCTATCTCCATGGCATCTGTCACCCTCCCCATGCACTGTCCCCCTCCATAGGGCTGCCCCCCAAGCTGGAGCTTCTGCTCAGGTTTATGCTCTTGAAGTTCAGCTCAAGACATCTTGGTGCTCTTTAAATATTTACAGCAGACGGTGGTAAAAAAGATTGAAACATGAATTATTCACCATTTCGCTTTTATCTTGGCAGGGGCCGATGTATTTAGGGGGGAGGATTCCTCCGGCGGAGGGATGGGCTGTGGTGGAGAAAGTGGTTGAGAAAGTGGGGAGGAGGGAGCGTCTCGGGGTGGCTGAGGGGAAACCAAATGGAGCACATATGGGGCACAGCGAGATGAACCTGGTATTGATGTAAGATGGTTTTTTTTCTCCTTCAACATCTTTCAAAGTGGCACAAGGTTGGTGCACGAGGAGGATGTGTTGGTTCCCCAGTGAGCACGTTGGAGCTCTCCAAGTGTGGGAGATGCTGCAGCACCTGCAGGGATGTCCTGGTG
>NW_010313689.1:0-212 GCF_000700745.2 Antrostomus carolinensis
GGGAGTTGAGGACTCGGGGAACGCCTGCTCACCTGTTCTTCCTACCAATGCAGGTGGGAGAGGGGGGATCAAACATTTAAAATCTAGTCTATTTGAAAACAAGAGCATGCAATCCAGGTCTCCAGGGGAAACCTGCGCTGTTCCCTTTAGCAGAAACTGGCCGAATGGTTTCTGGAGCGGCTGCAGCCACCCCCAGGGGGGCGGCTGGGGGG
>NW_010313689.1:257-1479 GCF_000700745.2 Antrostomus carolinensis
CACAATGACAGTTCTGAGACAGGTTCCTCGGGTGTGAGCCTTCAGGAAAATCATTGTGGAGCTGCTTGAGGGGATCCGAGGCCTTCAAGATTTAAAAATAAACCAGCAGTCTGTACATTTTGGGGTCTGAGGGGGTTTTTTTGCTTCAGTATAAATGGAATAAGCTTGGCTGCTTATACACCATCAGATTTCAGAGCAAAGAGGGAAAGATGAGACAAACTTGTTTTGGGCACCTACTGGTAACAAAACGTTGTCCCTGCTTCGCTCTCTGCCATCCCTCAGGAAGTGGAAAGCACATGTTTAGGTAGTGTAAGCCTTTTTCCTTTTATTTAGAATACCCTCTTTGTTTAAACAATATCTCCCCCCCACCTCCCCTACCCAACCCAGATACAAAGTTCGGCCAGTAAAGATTACATGGAAACTGGAACACGCATCGTATGGAATACAAGATGCACCGGATGAGGAAGTTTAAAAACTTTCCGAGCGAAAAGTAGAACAAAGAGAGAGGAAAAAAAAAAAAGGGAAAAAAACAAAAGAAAAAAAATTCTCCTAACATTTTCCCAAAGGTTTCACTCTCCTGTCACACACACTCTCCAAATGACAGCTAGCAAATTCAACTCTGCAAAAAGAAAACAGAGCCAGGTCAATCGAGAGGAGAGAAAACAAACCACAAGGACACAAACAGCACCTTGGCCTGGGAGGAGCGACAGGTCCGGAGCAGCTGTGACCTCCAGCTCCCGCCTCCACTCACCTATGTTAACTTCTTGGCTTTGTTGTAGAGCGAATCCACTACTTTACTCATATTCTGAATAGTCTCAAGGGCAGCTTCGTAAGTTTTGTCTACGGGGGGTTCGTCAAAGATGATCAAGACTCCCTCGCCTTGGTCAAGGATGCCTGTGGGGAAAAAAAAAAGCTGTGGTTATCTGTAACCATCCTGCAGGAGCCATAATCCCGAACCCAAACCGCAATCCCAGGAGAGCCAGAGCCCGAGCCAAAGCCAGAGAGAGCAAGAGAGGAAGAGCCCCTCATGGATCTCCTGCCCATGGGGGACAGGAGATGGAACAGCCCCTTGGCAGAGCCCAATGCCCATGGAGCTGATCCATGGCAATATTCCTCACCCCTGAGATCTTGCGCTTGCAGACGGACAAACACAAAGTCCTTCAGTGCCAGGGACACAAATGCAACATGGGGATGTTCTCAGCGTTTCTCTCCTGACAAATCC
>NW_010313689.1:1619-5945 GCF_000700745.2 Antrostomus carolinensis
GGTCAGCTGTGTTAGGTTTGGAAGGGGCTGAAGTGTTGTACTGGACTGACTGACTGATTTTTGTCCAGACTGCATTAGCAGAAAAAAAAAATAAAGTCCTGGAGAGGGGCCCCAGAAGACATCCAGGAGATGTTTATGCCTGCACATTCCCTAACAGCCACCTTCCTCCTTGAGCCCCTACACCCACTGGGATGGCTAAACACAACACTGGAGCGAGGCAAAAAAAAAGTCATTTTCTAATTAAACTACTTCCAGGTGCCAGATGGGCACTGCAGCTGGGCTCTGTAATTTCTGAGCTATTCTCTAACCAGGATTGTCTCTTTCAGCCATTCATTTCGCTCAGCTAGATCTAGAGAGCTTTCTAAAGCGACACGAGGGACAATGTAAACAAGAACAGAGCTGTTTCCTTCAGGGCTTATTAGAGAAGCAGCCTCCTGCAGTCCCAGAGAAACCCAACCCAATCAACTGTGCTGCGTGGGTGCCCCCCGCCAACGCACTAAACGCTCTTGACATCATTTATCTGGGAAAGGTGACCACATATTCCAGGAAGCTTCAAGGCAGAAGAGCACATCTTTCCTAGACAGCCCACTGGTGGGTGTCACAACTGGCCTTGGACTCAGCCACAGTAAGTGAGGATGTAACAGCAGTAGCTGATTTGTGAGAAATTAAACCTTGAGCTTAATGAAGGCAGATGGAGCAACAGAGCAGCCTTCATGACAACAGAGAAACAAACCCACCACTCGGTGCTCTTCCCATAGTGCCTCCTAGCCTGCACATCTGGTGAACACCTCTAGGTGAACCTGCTTTGGCAGATGGGGCCACCAACAGCAGAAGGACATGGACCTACTGGAGCCAGCCCAGAGGAGGCCACCAGGATGATGCGAGGGCTGGAGCAGCTCTGCTGTGAGGACAGGCTGAGAGAGTTGGGGCTGTTCAGCCTGGAGAAGAGAAGGCTCCAGGGAGACCTTCTAGTGGCCTCCCAGTACCTGAAGGGGCTCCAGGAAGGCTGGGGAGGGACTTTGGCCAAGGGCAGGGAGTGAGAGAACAAGGGGTGATGGCTTGAAAGTGGCAGAAGGGAGATGGAGATGAGATGTGAGGAAGAAATTGTTTGGTGTGAGGGTGGTGAGACAGTGTCCCAGGTTGGCCAGAGAAGCTGTGGCTGCTCCTCCCTGGAAGTGTTCAAGGCCAGGCTGGATGAGGCTTTGAGCAACCTGGTCTAGTGGAAGGTGTCCCTGCTGCTGGCAGGGGGGGTGGGACTGGATGAGCTTGAAGGTCCCTTCCCACCCAAACCAGTCTGGGCATCTATGATCTCCAGAGGTCCCTGCCATCCCCTACCAATCACAGAAGTGGTAGGGTGACTGAAATCACATTCAGTCTCTTCCTCAGTCTGCAGCAGAGCAGTCTAAGGAGGGCACTTGGGGTTCCAAGTTGCAGTGATAAAGAGGAGTCTATCCACAGCTTGGTCACACACGACCTGGCCTTGGGCAGCAAGGCAGTCAGCACTGAAGGATGGAGAGACTCACCATGAAATTTCTTGTCCAAGATCATCTGTGACAGTTTCCTTTCTACCTCAGCCTGAAATTGAAGCAGAAAAATTAAAAAGTCTCCCGGAACTATATAGGGAAATGCAAATTTTACTACTCCACACTCAACAGCCCTAGCAAGCATAAGCTTAAAAGCACCTATTTCATCACTGAACATGATGTCAGGACAGATCTCTCCCTTCACGCTGCTTTGATACTGCCACACACTTTAGATGACATTGGACATTAAACAGTAGTTCTTAACGACAAGAGCACCAGGACGTCTTGCCCTCTTGCTCCGCAGAACACGGTGGATCTGTCATTTCACACAGACATTACTCATTAGGGGATCTGGGGCACTGGTTCAGCAAGTATTTGGTCAAGTGTTGGCCAAACTTCACTTAACTGCTCAGTACTGAGCTGAGCTCTTGCCCAGTGCCAGGCAAGGCCCCGCAGGAGTCATCTCCTCTTCTCTTTGGACAGAGGACACACAGCTGCAGTCAAGAAACAACTGCAGTCCAGCTTTTACTCAACTTATTAAGTGTCAAACACCAAGGGCTAGTGTAGGAAAAGACTGCACAGACCCAAAATGAGAATAGAAGATGTAAATAAGGACCATAAAGGCCGAGCTCAGTACACCTTCAAACCTCTGGCCTGTCAATACAGGACAAAAGCACTTTGAGATGTAACTGACTTGGGACTACAGTGGATTTTCCTAAAACTTAATCTGGTTGGGATTATCTGTAAAGCAGTTGTTGCAATAGTCAGTGCGACATACACATCCCTAATGAAACCGCAAAGCGATTAGCTGGATCCTGTATCTGAAGGGTCTAAGAAAGATTCCTCTGGGCACACTCACGAGGATTAAAAGCAGGTCACTGGGGAAGACTGAGCTGGTCACAACACAAGCTGTTTCTACAGCAGAGGGAAATCTGCCTCAATAAAAATCTGTGTCTCTAAAAAGCAAATGCTAACACAGGGAATGGAACCCGGGTGAAGGGAAGCGATGTTACAGCAAAGCCTGGCGCAGAGGAAGCCAGTCTGATGCCTCCTGGGAACTGTCTGTGTTCAAGTTAAGTTCCCAAGAGTGATATCTGCCTGTAAATGCTCTGGAGCTGATCTGTCAGACTTAATAGCCTATGTTTATTTCACAGTGGCAAATGCCATTTGACCTCAATTCCTTTGTCCTCTTAAGACGTGCCACTGATTTCTAGTGATGTTCTTACCTTTGAGAGCTTGATGAGGCTGGATATGTGTTCAATCTAGAAGAGAGACCAACAGAGTTAGGTCAATCTTTAGCTGCACTTTTGACACACAACACAGAGGTATGGGGCTCCTCCATGGATTGCTCTGATCTAAAAATCTCCAATGGCTTTCCCTGCTTTGCAGCTTCATGTCCTTCAGATTTCACATCCCATTTAACTGAAGGTGGACCAGACACCTTTGCTGAGGGACACGGGTTAGTCAGGGACCTGTCAGTGTTGGGTTAATGATTGGACTCGATGATCTTAAAGAGCTTTTCCAGTCTAGGCAATTCTATGATTCTGTGACACCTAAAGTCATTTCACTCTGAAATATGAAATAACATTTCTTCTTCCAGATTACTGCAGCTTTACCGACACCTTGTCAGAACCTTAAAAGCCAAACGCCGTCACCTTCAGTGTTAAAAGCATGTCCACCTTTCAATGTGCAGAAGTGAAGCAGGTGGAAAGGGAAACAACTCTGGAACACGGTTTTCCAAAGCTCCCCTCAGCCCCCTCCTTATTTTTCAGCTGAACATGATGAACCCTGAGCTCTGGAAGTGCTGAGCAGCACTGAGTAAGAAGTATTCTGCATGGGAACAAGTCCCTCACCCACCAACAGCAGGGGACAGGGGCACCAGTGTGTCGGTGTGCTTGCTGGACACATTTACCTGTACTCTGGAGAAGGGTTCGATGACTCTGATCAGATTCTGTTCCAATAAGTTATCATAAAGCTTAGCCAAGTGAGTGTTTATGATGGGGTCGTCCCTGAGCTCCACCTTATAGTCTGTCAGAGCCTGTGAAGACACAGTGGGAACAAATCATCCAGGTAGCAACAGGTCTCCTGTCCTCAAGGCCCTCTGAGTATGAAAGAGTCTTCCTTCCCTCCCTCCCTCCCTGCCCAGCAAAGTATCAGCACTTAATCCAATCTCATCTCTTTGCTAAAAGGCCAGGAGGTCACGACAGCCTAGCAGGCTTTCAGCAAGCACCCGTCATCTTTCCACTGCTGGAGCTGAGCAAGCCAGAATCTCTGGTTTCCACTCAGGAGACAGCGTGACAGGATCATTCCCTGACATGGGAATCCCTTCTGTTATCTCTGTGGTGTTCTTGCTGAAGCCAGGAAAAATTTTAGGAAGATACACATCCCAGTGAACAGCACCAAAAGTATCACTTCTGAGTTCACTCTCAAAAAAACCCCCAAACAAACAAACCCCCACCCCCTAGTTTCAAGCAAGCTATTACTCCCCATGCTGCAAGCTGATTATTGTGGGCTATTTTGCTTGTTGTACTGTTGGTTTTTTATGAATGTTTTTATAGATTCCTGCTTTGGGATGCAGCAGCTTCTACAAATTTCCAAAGCAAAATATTTTGTCCAGCCAGGTCCCATTTTCTATCTCCTGACTCACCTTTTCAAAATCTGCCAGTGACCGGTTCTTACTGGCCTGTGCCACACATTTTAGTGCTTCTGTCTGCAGAGAAAGAAAATGAGAGCACGTTATTTTTCTGGATTCTCCTCTCAGTGCTGTTATGCCAGCGGTGCAGTATATGGAAAACGTGCTTAA
>NW_010313689.1:5962-15668 GCF_000700745.2 Antrostomus carolinensis
TTCCTTTTGCTACAAAGCCATGTCAGGGTTACTTCCACACAGGAGAGAGAGTAAGAGCAGCTGTTGATGTGGAGAACATGCAGAACAGCTGCAGGACACCGCATGGAATCAGCTTCACGGAAACAAAGAACTCAAGTTTTGCAAGGTTTGAGAATACCAGCTGCAGTTCCTATCAGGTTGCAGGTTGGGAGCAATTTTGATGCAATTTTTAAAGAAAAGTGCACATTTTGGCACTTGTTTAATGAATGTGGCCATTTTCAGCCTGTAAAGCTGTGTCTGTGCCCTTCGGCATGCCACGGCAGATGTCCTACGGATACTCTAGCTGGACAGCATCAGAAAATGTTTCTTCTCTACCCCACGCTTACTGAAACAAAGCAAAAAGACTCATCCACAACCAAACCACCATATTTACACTAAACAGAATAGCAACACCACTAGAAAAACAGTTTCCAAGTGGTGAGAGGCACAAGTGCATGAGACAAGCAGGACAAGCCCAGTGCACAATGTGCCACCACCTCTCCCACCAAGCTGTCTCCGAGGCTGCCCGCTTTCTCTCTGCTCCCTGAGCTCAGTTTCCACAGCTGCTGCAGGAACTTGTGATCACTGCTGTGTCAGGAGGACAGTGCAAGGAACAGCTGAGATTTCCTCCCTGGTAAACTGCCCTCCTGCTCTGAAAAAGAGCCTCCAACCCAGCTGTCACTCGGGGGAAGGGGATGAAGCAGGACCAGGGCTGCTCTTCATGATCCAGCAGAGATAACACAGGGATATCCCCACTTCAGACTCTTTACTACACTCACTGACCTCCTCTGCTAAATACCTTCCCAATCCTCTGTGAGGCAGGTGAGTATTAGCTCCTGCGTCAAAGTAAAAAGCTGCCTGACCAAAGCTGCCGAGGGCATCAGCGTGTAAGCCTGGCTCAGACCCTGGCTCAGACCCTGGCTCAGACCCTGGCTCAGACCCTGGCTCAGACCCTGGCTCAGACCCTGGCTCAGACCCTGGCTCAGACCCTGGCACGCTTGGCTTTCGGCCCCGTATTTTCTACAAGCAACCCTGGATTTAATCTGGGGGTGGCATTCACAGACTGGCAAGTTAGCACATTAGAATAAACAGTTGATTTAACAACTCCCCAGCTGCTTGGCTTCCACCTTACAGTCATCTAGGTCTCAAGCTGCTCAGCGACACTCCTATGAATGGATTTTCAGGATTTGCTACAACACAAGTAAAAACAATGAATAACTCGGATTTAAATATATCAGCTCTGTGGCTGTGGAGCAGCTGGTGAGGGTTGAGACACGAGTACCTCATGGCATTAGGCATTTTGTAGTTCATGAAGAAAGGAGGGAGGAGAAAAACAGAGAAAATGAAGCAAACAGGCCAGATTGGCAGGTTGTGAAAAATCACTGTATTCCCTTTGAAAGCCATTGACTTCTGGTAATTACTTCCAGTAATTTAATCAGTTCTGGACCTCATTCAGGACACTCAGAAGGGAAGGGTATTTTGGTATGAAAAGACCAAAGTATTTGAGAAAAAGAATAACACAATATTCTTAGAGATAATAGGAAGATAGAAGGGATTGAGTTTCTGTACCTGTCTTCCTGCATACCGCAGAGCAAGCTTTCCACTCACTAATGCTTGCACATCTTCTGGGCTAGAGAGGGAGGGAAGAGAGGAATTATTCAACAACGGGGCCAGCTTAAATCCAAGCATGCCTCAAAAATTCCCAACTGATAGCAAATTACTACCATTCAAATAACATTGCATCAGAAGCATTGATCAGGTCATAAATAAAGACAAACAGCAAAGCTTGTCTGCCTGAATTCTTTTCATTAGTTTAGAGTCTTCTAAACAAAAAACCTTTCCCATTTAAAAGCAGGAAATATTCTTCACAGAACCATTTGCCACGTACATGTTCAGCATGATTTTGCAGAGCAACATGTATTTCAGTGCAGTGATGGCTTTTGGGTTGTCAATCGAATCGTATCCCTCAAACGCCTCGTAGAAATAGGAATAAGCTGTTTTCCAGTCCTTCTCTTCTGCTGCGTGGATGATGCCTGTGGAGAGGAACAAACAGGCAGAGCTCATTTGGAATGTGGGGACACAACAATTTGGTTGCCCAGTGCTTCATTTGGTACTTTAGCAAAGAGAATCCTTTCCTTCTTATGTTCCCCTTTACCTTATTCCTAGCAGAAGACATCCACGCCCTCTCTTAAGAGAAGATGTTAAGAAAGGCAAGTTTGGGGCACTTCAGGTAAGTGGCTGCAAATTAGGTCAGGAACAACGTTACAGTTCCACTAAGACAGTGTAACGGTAGTGCCTGGGGAGGTTACAGACCCTCCACCACTGCAGCTTTTCAAAAATGGGCTGAAAAAGCATGTCAGGAACAATGTAATTATAGCTGATACTGCCTTGAGGCAACTGGGCAGACTCGTGGGTATCTCGAGATCCCACCTAGCATCGTTTTCCATGATTCACTCAGGAAAGAACAAGTATCAGTCAACTGATGCGTCATGACAAGTCCTAGACTTTCCCCTGTCCTGAAGGGCTTTACCTGACTGCATGTCTAACGCTGCCTGCAGCTTCGGTGGACAGTAGATTGCGTTGGCTGTAGTCCTTGCAGAGGTTAAGGCTGCTCTTGCTTTTGGCAGATTGCTCAGGGCATGGTAAGTCTTACTTTCTAGTAGCTGCACTTCCACCAGCAATGCCTTGTCATCCATCTTTTTCAATTCCCGAAGAAGCTGGGAGCCTGGCAGTGGGGAAGAACAAGAACCTTCATAACCTGCTCTGCATCTGCTGTCAACAGCTACACAAACCAAGTCTTTCCAGATGACACTCTTCTTCCCCCAAAGCAGTACTGGCTTTGAGGAAGGGAGGCTTACCCAACCTGTTCTCTCAAGAAGGAACAAAGGAGAAGAAATAATAGTGAGTCAGTGTCAGTTCAGAGCTGGAGAAGAATGAACCAGTTTTGTGTTAAGAGGTGGAAGAGGGCAGTGAGAACACTTGGGTAGGTGGACAGTGTCTCTGTCGCCTCATCACGGGCAGGAGACACTCAGGAGAAAGTCAAGGATTGGTTGTGCAGTTTGGATTGTCACTCTGGTACCCCATCCCCAGATGACAGCATGATTTACCACTCAAGATTCAGAGCTCCGAAGAAACCTGAAGTACTGCCCATTCCTGCATCATTCCCCTGGGCTGAGACCTGAGGAATTTCAAGTAACTCCTAAGAATATGAGATGAGGAAGGAATGTTTTAAGCACAAGCCATCTACAGATCAAATTTAGGAGGCAGGAACGGGCAGCCTAAGAAATGCCTAGATAAACTGTCACATTAAGGCCTTGTGAGGACAGAAAGAGCCAGGCTCAGAGGAAACTCTTCCCCTTCTTCCTTAAGGTTGAACTTGACAATCTTAAAGGTCTTTTCCAAGCAAAACAATTCTATTCTTTCCCTCTGCTACAAATTAAAGAGCTAACTTAGGGCAAGCAGAGATGAGAACTTCATCCTCACTTGCTGTGAAGCTGAAAACTACAGCTGAAACTGCGTAACTAGGTGAAAGAGAATCAACTCTCCCTAGAAACATCCCGTAGAGACTCTCTGCTTGCACCTACTCCCCGTGGCTGCAGACACAACCACCTCTCAGCCAGGCACACAGAAATGCCAGCACCCAACGTTGACAGAGCTTTCAGAGAGGCTGCCCTATAAGCACAGGCCTTTGTAACTCCCTAAGCTGCACCACCATCATCCAAGTGATTAAGTTAATTAAGCTTAGCTTTGGAGTGCAGACTCTGATCAGTTTAAACCCGAATTCCTTACATACCCACACGCAAACTAATTCTAATTTGATCTTGAATTTCATCTATCACAGCACTTAACTTGATATTCTGATCAGATACAAGTCACTCAGGTGACTCTGGATGTGACATACTCTTGCCACCACACTCTTTAAGAAGTTACGAGTCCCTGGTGAGAATCACAGAATCCCAGACTGGTTTGGGTTGGAAGGGCCCTTCAAGCTCATCCAGTCCCAACCCCCCTGCCAGCAGCAGGGACACCTTCCACTAGACCAGGTTGCTCAAAGCCTCATCCAGCCTGGCTGAGAACACTTCCAGGGAGGAGCAGCCACAGCTTCTCTGGCCAACCTGGGACACTGGCTCACCACCCTCACACCAAACAATTTCTTCCTCACATCTCAGCTCCATCTCCCCTCTGCCACTTTCAAGCCATCACCCCTTGTTCTGTCACTCCCTGCCCTTGGCCAAAGTCCCTCCCCAGCCTTCCTGGAGCCCCTTCAGGTACTGGGAGGCCACTAGAAGGTCTCCCCGGAGCCTTCTCTTCTCCAGGCTGAACAGCCCCAACTCTCTCAGCCTGTCCTCACAGCAGAGCTGCTCCAGCCCTCGCATCATCCTCGTGGCCTCCTCTGCACTGGCTCCAGTAGCTCCATGTCCTTCTGCTGTTGGTGGCCCCAGCACTGGAGGCAGCACTGCAGGTGGGCTCTCACCACTCAAGTGAGGCATCACTGCTGTCTGGGTGAGCATTTCTGTCCATGTCAGAGCAGCTGTCCCTCAGCCCTGCTCACACCCAGGCGCTGAGCTGGCGGAGCAGTCTGTACAAATACCCTTTAACCAGCTTAAACCTCATCTTATATCACCACAGGCATTTGCAAAACGAGCATGTGAAAAGCACCAAAGGGAGCTGGGCCGTGGAAGATGACCTGCTTTACTCTGCTCTGGAGCAGAGCAGGAGAGTTCACACAGTTAATTACCATATCTCAGGTGGTGCAGAAGCAAATTCTTAAAGCTTTGACACTTCACAGGAGCTTGTCTAATTACATCCTTCGAGGTCTGCCATTTCCTGGCATTACTACTGTTTTTATTGAGGCCATATTGGGGTAAACTGAAAAAAGCTGGTTTCTCCCTTTGACCTCTCTGACCACAGCAGCATGCTACGTATGTTCCAGCACGAGCCAAACCTCATGGCCTTCAACTGGATACAGCTCCTCTTTGCTTCCAGAACTATTTGGAATGAACAAATGGTGAGAACAAATTGATCTCTAAAAGCTTTTATCACCAAACTATAGGGAAAAATGGTAGAACTGGTACAGCACTGAGAAATTAATGCCCAAGTCCTACAAAACTTATCAAGGAGCATGACGTAGTGGATCGTTTCCCTCGTCAGCCTCAAGACTAATTTCAAAGAACTACTACCACCATCTAGTGGGAAACTCACCCAGCTGCAGGGCTTCCTGGTACCTCTTGGTATCGAAGTACAGAGAGACCAGCCTCGCCTGGAGAACAGAAAAGGAACTGCTGTGAGGAAAGCCAGAGAAAGGGAGTACAGATTTATTTTGTAAAATTAAACTTTATACTCTTATCTGTGCAGACTTCACTATTTTTATTTATTTATTTATTTTTAATTATATGGTCCAGTTCTGCAAGATCTATCATTTGGAAGATATGCCAATTTAAACAGAATGGGTAAAATCCTGCTTATTCAAGAGTCACTAACTTTAGTGTCATCCCTATTGCTCATCCATTACACAAAGGTCTGGACAACACACTACACAAGTTCTCTGCTTTTATAGGTATGAAATCTGATAAAGGGAAGGTGCTGTGCCACAGGTTTGGGATCTGTGATGTGACATACCTCCAGAGCCTGGCGTAGGAAAGTCCTCTTCTCTGATTTGGCCCATTCAATACACTCTAAACACAGGTCAACCTTAAAAGGATCAGAAAGAAATGTGTAAATTTCTTTAAAACAGCAGTATGGTTCAATCATTTCCTACTTTGTTCTGTTTAGTTTTAAACTAAAATGTTCCTTTAGTTTAAGCTTCAGCTGTCACAAATAACAGATCACCTTCTCTGATTCCTTTTCTAATGCATTTGGGTTCCAACAAAGCCTGAATCTCCACCACGTAGTTTAAAGAAATAAGTAATTCCTGTCTGAACAGCAGCACTGCTAAAGATGAAATTAGTTTTATTTTAAAATAAGCCTGGGGATTAGCCTTCATCTTTAGCACCTACCCCAAATGTCTCTGAACATTTAACCCTTTAACATTACCAGGGTAAAGTGTAATTCACCACTGCAGTGAGCTGCAGCTCAGCAGTGGAAGGTGAAGTGACTTCTCTTCAACAAGGACTCACTGGTAAGCACAGACATCCACTTTAGCCTCAGGCTGCATCATATTGACACCAGAAATGTTGCACAAAATGATACAGAACAGCCATAGTTTGTGCTACATATCATCATATTCTATTTTCTAGATTAACCTCCTGCACTTTGTAACAACGTTCACAGTATTATACCACTTGTAAAACGTTTTGCAAGAGAAAGTGAAGTTCAGAAGGCAAACTAAGGTTTAGTTTAAGCTCCAGCTGTCACAAAAAAACCCCAACAGACCACCCTCTTTGATGTCTTTTCTAATGCATTTGGTTTCCAATCACCAGGGACAATCCTCCCACACTGGAATAGGAAAAGAAAGATTTGGCTTCCAAAGTTTCACCAGTAAAAATTACTGTTGAAATCCTCCTAGCATTTCTTAAACAGCTGTGTTTTTGTTTGAAATAAAAACATCTGGACACATGAGAACTGTTCTGCCACAAGGCAAGGGATGGACTGGAAGACTTTTGAGGTCCCTTCCAGTGTGTTTTGCACCATTTCAATTTGGCCATAGAGAAAAATGAATTTTTAGTTGCTCTAGAAAGAAAGGAAAATTAAATGCATGTGTTTTAGGACCTAAGTATTGTCAGACCATGTGTGTCCTTTAGTATAAAGCAAGAGAGGTGCTGGGTGCCACTAGTTACAACGGAGTCAGGTGCCAGGAGCCAGTGAGTCAGTGACACTGGATGTTTTATCTATCGCTTCAAAGCGGAGCAAAGGAACTCAACGGCTTCTCATATTTTCAAGACTGTTGAGACTCCCTTGATGAATAAAGCAGTTGTGTTCCACCCCAATGAGAAGAGGGCGCTGATTTAGTACTGGCCAATAATATACAATAATTCATCCTGAGGTGCTAGGCTCAGGAATACAGCTGGATCACAGCTCTTTCTGGAGCAGCTCTGTAGCCGTATGACACTGCAGGACCTGTCAGCTCCTCGTCACTGCTTATTAAATGGGGATATTTTATGAAAAGCCATTATGAAGTCAGAATTTATTGCACTGTGATAGCTGGAGCATGAGGAGCTGGAGAAATCTCTCATTTCATTGCTTTACTGGACTCCTGGGAGTCTTCAAGAATATAAGTTAAACTGGGGAAACAAACGTCCCTCCAAACATTTCTGAGGCACTGAAAGTATTCAGGATTCCTGCGTCAGGAACCTCACAGGTTAGGTGTTGGAATTCCTTAAAGTTTTGGGGTTGGCTTCTGAATATGCTGGAAAGTGAGTGTTTTGACTAACTGGGCCATATTTCCATCGCTGTTACTCCAAGTTCTTCCCCTGCTGTAAAATGGTACCTTTTGGAATTGCATCCAAATATCTTCATTTACATCAAGTTACTTTTAGAAAAAGTCTGAAGCTCCTGATTTTCTCCTGATCCCTTTAGGGGTTCCCTTCTCACCTGCACATCCCACCCCACTTCCCTGAATCTCATCTGTTAAAGAAGAAGGACAAGAGATGCCGTCCGTCACGGTTTATGGTGACAGGACACACAAGCCACAAGAACTGAACAGTGAACAGGATCACAGGATTGTTCTGGTTGGAAAAGACCTTTAAGATCATCGAGTCCAACTGTAAAACCAACTCTGACAATTCCACCACTAACCCATGTCCCTCAGCACCACATCTACTCCTCTTTTAAATCCCTCCAGGGATGGTGACTCCACCACTGCCCTGGGCAGCCTGTTCCAAAGCCTGAGAACCCTTTTGGTGAATAATTTTTTCCTCACATTCAATCTAAACCTCCCCTGGTGCAATTTCTATCCTATGAGTTCTCCTTCTCATGCTCCCAACATGTCCAGAGTCTGCACCTGAACACAGGTGGTTCAAGGACGAAGAACATTTGCTAGGTTACCTGAATTAAAGGGTGACACTTCTGCACTAATTTGGCTAACGAGGAAGCCACCTGCCTCCCAACATGGCAGAACCTCTTCTACAGACTGTTATTTGTCAGCTGCTGTGTGTACAGTGTTACACGAGCTTTGTCTTTAACCTGCTGCTCCGACCCTCCCTGCCTCCCCGTTCCATCTACCTCCTTCAGTCCGTCAGTACAACCTGTGCTACTGCAGGTCAATGGTGTTTGGAAGTGGTTCCTTATCATTTCCGAGTTGCTCCTGTCCTTCTCCCATTCCTAAATAACCAGCAAGTCACATGGATAAAAAAAATATAAAAAGAAAGAAAAAAAAAAAGAAGAAAAACAATTCTAGGGGGTTAATGAGAATGGAGGAAATCCAAACTGTGGGCTATCTTAGCCTGAATGGGTTTTCTAGTGGATAATTTCACCCAGTGGAAGTGGTTTACACTTGGTAACTGAAAAACTTTTTCCACTCCTGCTTCAGGAGTCACTTTCCTGCCTCAGAAGCCTTTTGTAGAGTAAAACATCCACCATGCTGTGTTCCCATGCAACGTGCCTTCCCATCTCCAGGGGAAAGGTGCTAAATTAATACTCACCATCCCATCCCACCAACTCCTGAACAGACCCTGCACATTTCTCCTCTAGCTCTGTGCCATCACACATTACACATCACACATCTCCACCTTCCCACCAGACCAAGCTCCCCACAACAGGGGTAGCACCTCTTGTGTCCCAGACACTAATCAGGCTACAAAATGCTACCAACACTGTACGTCTAAGACTAAGCAACACAGATCTAAGAAAAACACCCCAGGTGAGAGTTACTCCTAACCTGCAGCAGGATGAGGTTTGCAGAAAAACATGGTTATGAGTAAATTAAATTATCTAATGTTTTATTAATAGAATATATCCAAATGCATCAAATTACACGTTTCCCAACATGAACATTTTTTCAGTGTGAAGCAAAGTAGGTCAGATAAGGGTGTTAGGCTTTTGAGGAACAAATTACTGCTGAAATGTAAACCTCACCTCCTGCCCTGTAGCTGCCTCCATATCAAGGAACAGATCGAGCAGAGACCGGACTAAGCGGGCTGCCTTTGCTTTGCTGATGGAGTTCAAGAAGGGTCGGACGTACTTCAGGAGTCCCCCCAGCTCTGTAAACAAGGAAAAGCAAATCATGAAAGACAACCACACAGCCAAACGTCACACCACGGGCTGAGCACCCGACACCTCTGTACACAGCACTGTTTATTACACCAAACATTTTATAAGCAGTCCCTCAACATCATTTATGGGAAAAGAGTGATAAATGTTACCTGAAGGAATGTCTTGCAGTAAACACGGGGACTGGCCAAGAGGACTGGTGGGTCCCAGTCTCACCCGCACTGCACACGCTTCCCGTTACCCCATTATAACACCATTTGTAACTGCACTGGCCTCAGGCATGTTTTAAAAACATAAGCATCTGCTAAACACTTTGAGAGTTTTCTATAAAATGGGCAACAGAATTTAAGTGGGTTTTTATTAACTCACAGTTGGATGTTTTAATCTCCACACCATGTTCCACTGCTGAAAAAATGTCGTTTAGCATTTCGACTACACGTTACCTAATGAGATCTTACTTTAGTTAACCAGATTTCTGTTGCTGATTTTTCACAATCCCAAATATAAATCCAGGCTGGGCCATGAGTGGATCGAGAGCAGC
>NW_010313691.1:0-1959 GCF_000700745.2 Antrostomus carolinensis
TGACCTTGGTGTTGGGGAAAATTAATAACTGGAAGGTGTAGCGTACGTGGTACGAGGGTTGTAATCCTGCCTCTTTCCAAATGCAGGAACACTTACTTGAATATTTCTGCCGTTTCTCCAAGGTGTTTAAAATTTTTAATCATTCTTCTTCCCTAGTAGTGAGCTTTGCTAAGGTTAATTTTATTTCTAATGCATATTAAAAAATCCTATGAAGTGTACTTAGCCTTGCTCTTGTGCACTTTTTAACTAATATCCTTAGTTTCCTTATCAATTTTCTGCCCTTTCTTACTTCTAATTGTTATTGAATTACCTTTCCCATGTATGCCTGTCTTCTGCACTTAATTTCACCTTCATTTTGCAACCAAAGATGATTTGCTTTTGGTTTGGTTTTTTTTTTTTTGATTATGAAATCAGTGTGTCAGGTTGAAGCGTTGCAAATACTCCGTTGTTCTTGTGCAAAATCAACTTGGGGTAAATTTGCAGTAGGTGGAAAACTATGGACTTGAAAGCTGTAGATCTCAGTGGCTTTTGGTTTGGGGTGGCAGGTTTTTTTGGCTTGGAAGGGCAGAGGGTCTGCATTTGTTTTGAAATGGGGGGACATTCCTCCAAGGAGTAGTAGCCTGAAAGTGAGATTCTTCTCTGCGTTACTGGCTGTGAACATCTTAACATGTCAGGAGTCATGAACTTGGATTGCTACAAATAAATACCCTGCTTAAAACAGGGAGTAAATATGTTCTGAGACTTTTTTAACAGCCAGGCCTATTGCCTTGAGGGATCCAGAGACAGAATATGGCCAAGAGTTTGAGGCACCAGTTGAACTGTAGTAACATCTGTACTAGAAGATCAAGTCAGGAGATTCTTGCTCCATAGCATGGGTAGAACACTACCCTGCCTTGTTATTCTTGTTACATGGGCAAGAATCCAACTGAGCCGTGATTTCAGTTGCTGATACAGTTTTAGATGGAAGAAAGCTTTGTCCTGCTTTAAGGCCAGAACTCCAACTCGTTATGTCCTCCCTTTCCTACAGTGCAGAAAGTTGTTTAAATTGTTCTTGGAATGCTGCAGTGCCCGTGCTGCTTTGGACTCCGTTGACAAGCAATTTCGACGTCTCCAGTTAACCCAGGACCTGGATAAAAACTTTCCAAAGGGCCCAGCAAAAGACAATGTTATTTCAAGCTTGGTTTTTGTGGACTCTGTAGAACAGATGGCCATAGAAAATAACCTAAGATGAAATGGACACGAGTCATTTTCGATTAAATTAAATGGAAGTGTAAACCTGTGTGTAACTCAGCTTGTGGATTTCAAAGGAAAAAGTCAGATAAAGGGATCCAGTTAGTAAACTCAGCCGAGGAACTCGATGTGGAGGAGGTCTGGAACTTTTTCAAGTCAAAGATGCTAAAGCCATTACAATTCTGCATGCCAAGCAAGAGGAAAAAGCTTGTAGGAAGAATATCCAGACCTCACTGAATGAATAACTACCACAGAGAAACTGTTAGGAATAGACCGAGAGTCTACTAAGAATGGAAAAAAAAAAAAGAACTGATAGCAAATAAATAACAGAAATCTCTGTCTTAGAGGTCAGCCGAGAAGTGTAAAGATGAAGTGAGAACAGTAAAAAAAAATCACGCTGAGTCAGTAGTAAAATAAACCATGAAAGTCTTTTAAACTTGGTAAACTGGAGGAGTTGGGAGGAAAGGAGGCTGCTCGTCAGTGGGGATGGGGCTGAGTCTAAAGACAGAGTAGTTTTTGTCCCCAAAGTAAAACGAGCACTTTACTTGGGTCTTCAAATCAGAGTGGGGGCCAGTGCTCGTGGGGAGGGGTACCGAGTGTCTGCTGCCCTGCTCCTGTCCCCAGACTTCTGCCTGGGGGAGCAAGTGCTCATAGCGTAGATTTTTAAACTGCCCTGGGACTGTACTTTCTGGGGGAAGGCAGGCAGGGTGCTCTGGGTGCAGGGAAGGT
>NW_010313692.1:0-574 GCF_000700745.2 Antrostomus carolinensis
AAAGAGTCTGTTCATCAATTGGGAGTGGTATGAGTGCTCAAACATCTTATTCATATATGACAAAGGATGTAGGCAGCTCCATAGTGTTGGAATTTGGTCTATGAAACCACACAGACTTATTTGTAGCTCATGAGTCTTTGGATCCTAATGGGGTCAGTTTTAACAAACTTAAACCCATTTGCAGGTCCCCATGACCCTAGTTCCTGCACTTTATGGTTAGAAATAAGATACCATGGGTAACTGTAAGCATAGCTTTAGGTGCAAAAGTACATGAATCAGCTATGAAGGAACGTGGAAGAACGTGGTTATGGGCAAGGTCTTTGCTGCCCTATTCAACACTAAGTGCTGTACTATGCTTGGTTAGAATCATAGAATGGTTTGGGATGGAAGGGACCTAAAAGATCAACCAGTTCCAACCCCCCTGACATCAGCAGGGACACCTTCCACTAGACCAGGTTGCTCAAAGCCTCATCTAACCTGGTTTTCAACACTTCCAGGGAGGAGCAGCCACAGCTTCTCTGGGCAACCTGTTCCAGTGTCTGACCACCCTCACAGTGAAGAACTTCTTCCTAAA
>NW_010313692.1:699-958 GCF_000700745.2 Antrostomus carolinensis
AACATGTTACAGTGTCTCACCTCCCTCATAGTAAAGAATTTCTTCCTCATATCTAATCTAAACCTGCCCTCTTCCAGTTTAAAACGTTACTTCTCATCCTATCACTACATGCCATTGTAAAAAGTCCCTCCTCAGCTTTCTTGTAGGCCCCTTCAGGTACTGGAAGGCCACCAGAAGGTCTTCACAAGGCCTTCTCTTCTCCAGGCTGAACAGCACCAACTCTCTTATCCTGTCCTCATAGGAGAGGTGCTCCAGCACT
>NW_010313693.1:0-1320 GCF_000700745.2 Antrostomus carolinensis
GCCCACGTCTGACCAGGGGACGAGGGACACAGCTTGGCCACCACCATGCCCCAGAGCAGTGGGGGAGCTGACACCAGTGTCCCCCAGCTCACCCCAGGGGCCGGCCATGCCGAGAAGGACCCAGGAGCCCCCAAAAAGGCCAAGGTGGGGGTCCCGAACCCCCAGTTCCCATCCCTCATCCTCCTCCAGGACCACCCCTCCCACCTCTAAACCTTTTTGACCCATTTTGTGTTTCCAGCCCAGCCCAACCCCTCCCGTGTCACCTCTCCAGCACCCAGGGGTGCTCCCCACATCCCCTGGGGGCACCACCCCACCTCCCACAGCCCCAGTGAACCCAGGGAAAGGATTCCCCGTGGGTGCCAGCACTCAGCCCCTCTCCATGGGGCATCACGGAGCTCCACTGGCTCCCCAAAGCCCTCCCCAAAAATGCCCCACGTTGGAGCTGGGTGTCCCCACTTTGTTTTCTGATCGAGCTGAAGAGGGGATGTGAAAAATGACATCTGGGTCTGAACCTGGGCGTAGCTGTGGTGTGACCCAGGAATCATGGAAGGGTTTGGGTGGGAAGGGACCTTAAAGCTCATCCAGTCCCAACCCCCCTGCCAGCAGCAGGGACACCTTCCACTAGACCAGGTTGCTCAAAAAAAACCTCCACCCCTCCCGGGGAGGACCAGCCACAGCTTCTCTGGGCAGCCTCTTTTCATCTCTTCACCTCTTCTGTGCAGAAGTTGGGGGGCAGAAGCACTTTGAGGTGGAGGGGAGGGCAGAGATGTGCCCAAGGTTGGGGGGGAACAAGCCCCAGCTCTTCTCCTTCCCCCTCCCCAGGTTCTGCTGCTCACCTCGTTACCACCAACACTTGGCAGAACCTTAATGAACCAAAACCCACAGCAGCTCCAGGCTGTAGGGAGCAGGTTCATCTCAGCCTGATGGCAGCAGAGAGGAGCTGCTGAGGGGTCACGCTGAGGTTGGGGGGCTCACATCCAACCCCACAGCCTCCCCCCTGCCCCACGTGCCTCCCAGGCAGGCAGTCTTTCCTCTTCCCATCCTGCACCTTGGAAACGCAAGCTTGGGACATCTGGCACCACTGAGAGGTTGGCTCCATCCTACTTGGAACTGCCTCTCAAGAAGTCACAGGCTGCTGCCAGACACCTGTCAGCCTCCTCTTGGCAAAACAAACCCAGCCCAGCTCCGACCTCCTCTCCTTGGCCCCATGTCCTGGCGAGGTCAAAAGTCTCCAACTGCTCTCCAGTTTCTCCATGTCCCTCGGTACAGAATCCCACAATGGCCTCAACTGGGAAAGCCCTTTAAGCTCATCGAGTCCAA
>NW_010313694.1:0-595 GCF_000700745.2 Antrostomus carolinensis
AGCGGGAGCAGCCAGACCTGCCTCGTCCCCCACCATGGGGCCACCGCAGGGCACGCCAGCTGCCACCACCCTTCCATCCCGCAGCAAGCCCCACTGCCAGCACGGCCCTGCCCACACGCACCAGCCACCACACCTGGGTGCCAGCCACAGTGACCCGGTGGGCACACGGTCACCTGGGCTCTGCAGACACCCTCCAGCCCGAGCACCCATTTCATGCTGGTGGCAGCTCTCATGGGACTGGGGCGCAGCAGCCCCCAGGCTCTTTGATGGAGGGAAGAACGGCCGAGATCCCCGAGGGTGGGAACGGGACCTGGCTGACCTGCCCTCCCTGGCAGCACCAGCCTGTCCTGTGCACCCAAACCCTGGCAGCACCCAAGCGCCGCTCCCACACCGTCCCCGCAAACTGCCTCCTCCGACTGGGTCTCCTTCCAGCGCTCGTCTCACTCTGTTTAATGGGTTCTGGCTGCCAGGGATCACATCTCAGCAGTGCTGCTCACACAGGGGCTGGAGCAGATCCTGCTGATGCTCTGCAAACCCCATCTGTGAGATCTGTGCAGCTCAGCTGGGACGCCAACGTCACTGGGGTGGGGGCTCT
>NW_010313695.1:0-1492 GCF_000700745.2 Antrostomus carolinensis
AATTAAAGTTCGCGTATTTTTTACAACACCACCTGTGCGGAGACAGAAATAGTTCACACTATAAAGCAAAGCACTGGAAAAATCGGATTTAAGCAGTCCTGGGCAAGAACATTATCATGAGAAACTGCTGGTTCTTCGTGCTTCTTTATTCAGGTATTTCTGAGCGGCGGGGAAGCTGTTCTGAAAGCAAAATTCATTCACAACTTTATGTTTCTCGAAGTCACTAAGGATGCCATTGGCTCTGCATTTAAGATCATAGATCATGGCTGGAAAACCTGAAGGCAGCTGAGCACCGCATATAACAAAACAAACAACCAGCAAAAATTAAATTCATAAGGACCAGTTTTCAATTCAAACCGTGCACACCGTGAACTGGGCACACGTACACAACTTAGGAAAAACTTCTTTACAGTGAGGGTGACAGAGCACTGGGACAGGCTGCCCAGGGAGGTTGCGGAGTCTCCTTCTCTGGAGACATTCAAAAACCACCTGGAAACTTTCCTGTGTAATCTCATCTAGGTGATCCTGCTCCGGCAGGGGGGTTGGACTGGATGATCTCCTGAGGTCCCTTCCAACCCCTATGATTCTGTGATTCTGTATAGCAGCACTCTCTATGGCAATGAGCTACAGAATCAATATTGATTTCAGTTGAGGGCTTAATTTAATAAAGGTTTCTTATGGATGTAAGGAAAAGACAAATGCTTCATTGATCCATCATGTTGCATTACCTCGTTAGATCTGTTAATTTAGTAACCGAGTTTGCAGTATGATTTCAAAGCACGGTCACAGCAGTGTACATTGAAATCCTATTTATCACATATAACGTGTGCATGTTGCATGCACCTCAAGGACTGACACTTTAGAACACTCATGTCACCTTTTGGATAGTTCAAAATGCACCCATCCTTCTACACCTGCCATCAGTATATACATATAATTTGTGGGACTGAAACATGTGATGCTATCGTGGCCGTGAAGCAGTGCATCCATTTTTCTGGAACAACGCTACACGCAGCCACAAGGAAACCTCGAAGTTATCACGGGTCTTCTGAATTTTTTAATACCAATAGGAACTGTGGATGCCTAATAATGAGGATGCACAAAGAGTTAACGCTGTGGGTACACATCACGGCCCCACCATTTAGGAGCTGTAGTGGTCTAGATCGGGTCTATCGGCTACAGAAGAGGAACCCAGACGCAGATCCATGTGTGCACGGGTGTGCGTGTACGTGTACGCTCTATGCCTGCGTGGAAGGACTCCATAGAGTGACAACCCTCGTCCGCTGTTGGGGATGGCCCTGCCCCAGGGTGACACGACACCTGCACGTCCGGGCTGTGCCAGGGGCTCTCCCCGCGGGGAGGGTCGGTGCCGGCCGGGCTGGCCCGGGACCCTGCCCCGGGGATGGGGACCGGCGGAGGCTGCGCCCGGGAGGCCGGTGCAGGGAGTCCGGGGAGCCGCAGGGAGGGAGGAGGCTCCGGCGGGGCCGGGCGC
>NW_010313696.1:0-6806 GCF_000700745.2 Antrostomus carolinensis
TGGTTTAGTAGTGGACAGGTACGATTTGACTGGATGATCTCAAAGGTTGTTTCCAACCAGGCAATTCTATGATTTCAAAGCTGAAGAATGCAGTATGTGTACAGTATCCTAAACTATCCCCTTTGTGCTTCCAGGAATTCTGTTTATTGCTGTCATAAAGGATATTAGCAAAAGACTATACCTAGCATAGCTATTATCAAATATGTTCACTTGCTATTGCAGACAGTCTTTGACTCTAGAGAATGTTCAGCTAACTGAATAACAATAACAGCAATTTTTAACTCTTCCAAGCTGCAACATGACATTTGAAAATCCCACATGCCTCTACACTTACACAGCATTCCACATTAACATGTATTTTCTTCATATATAGAAACCACAGAAAGCTGGAAATGTATGACAAACAACCTACCAAAACCTGTTGCTGTTTACCTCAATACTGTTGTCCCTCAGCAAAGTAAAACAAGCTGCCTTAGTCAGTTATATGGAAACATGATGACAGATATCCAAGTGACTCAAATTTAACATACCTGCCAGAGGGTGTCAAATTTTTTTCCTTCCGGTATGGAGAGCTTTCCTGTTTTATCTCTGTCAATACGGTAATGCAGTACTTTTCCATCATTCAGCAGGCACAGGGCATAAGAACCATTGCTGTCCCTTTCTCGGATACTGTAGGAATAAGAGAGATTTTCAGGGTTACACTTTACTAGGAATGAGCATCTGCATTGAAATTATTTTTTAAATCACCCTTTCCTTTAAGTTTTTGAATTCAAACAAAGCAAAATCACCACAGTAACTTCTAAAGACATTTGTTTAAGCCTTTCATTTATTTCTTAGTGACATTTGTTTTCAGATAGAATTCCTTCAAGTTTCCTCCGACCTCCCCCAACAAAAGGCAACAGATGACAACAGAAAATACACGATGTGGAGCTCTTTGCTAGGCAGCTACGGAACACTGTGCAGTGCACAAAGCACTCTCGATCTGGGAAGTGTTTGAAGGCTTGTGCACTGCAGGTCTAAAAAGCCCATGGAAGTCTGAGGCCAGGATCCAGCATATACAAGCAGCTGCACTTCAATCTCCTCTACAGCTGACCTAAAATTAAAAACAACAGATAGGTGCTCCATTAAAGCAAGAGTTCTCTCTTATATCTTTTTTTAAAATAAAGAAATGACAGTAAAGGCAGAAGATAAAACACCAGAAGAATATAACGTGTAGTATAAATAAAGGAAAAATCTTTTTTCACTGAAACAGCTTGTTGTTTGTCTGGGAATTTAAAGTAAATAATACATTTGTGTAATCTTCAATTCTTATAATTTCTCTAAAGACATTAATCCTTTGTTGCAGATTTCATGTCACACGGTATTTGGGTGTATATCTGGTATAAATTTCACCAGCGAGACCATAGAATGCAACATGAAAACATTGTCTAAAATTCCTAGGTAGCCAGGATTATTTCCTTCTTCCAGGACATCTGCAAGCAACATCTGAGATGCCTCTGAAGTGCTGCAGAGTTGTTTTACATGTGCTCAAGGCTAGCTCACACTGAGACCAGTGTCTTCTGGAGACTGGATCCAGAGTAGATAGGAATTTGCTGCTAGCTCCATCATAGTTGGTATAGCATTTCTGAGTTTAAAAAGTAGGCTTTTTCTTTTAGTTGGAGTTGCCCATGTTCACTTGCTGCTGACAGTGAGACAGCAATATAGCTAGATCAAAATTTTCTGGAATGAAAATTTTCCTAAGGAAAACCCAACAATACTGAAGCATTTCTTGTTCCAGTGTTCACAGAAATCTCCTTACTCTCCTTTGAATGTTTCAAAATCCCTGAAAAGAAATATATCAGGATATGCTCAATGAGGTGCTGGGAAGCTTTGCTGGTGCAGCACTGGTACTGGTACAGAAGATTTCAGAGGCAAACATTAAATTCTGCTCCTCAGCCTACTCACTCAAGGTGGAACTAAAACTGTGTTTTGTCTGAACTACTCATGAAACTATTTTTTCAAGCAGAGTGATTCTTGTTGCCTAAGATGTGAACAAGACACTGGTTAAAGGAAAAGGGAAGTAGGGTCAGTTTTTTTTTCTGAAACTAAAGTAACTTGCCTGGTGCCTCTAAAGCAACTTGAAACACATTGTGGTTTTTCAAGACATGTAGGTATTTTCTCAGCATGCTGACTTCCTGTGCTGACTGACCAGTGGAGAGCAACAGGTTCTGCTAAAATGAAGGATGACTTTTACTTTGTCTTCCTCTGACTTGCTCTTAGCAAATAAAGCTTGGAAAAATGTTTTCAGAATAGAGGTTATTGTTTCTAAACCACAAATGAGTGGCATTTCATTGCATTCAGACTTCTGTTCATAATACAGCACAAGTAAGATTATAAAAATGCAATGGATTGCTTCCCAGTAACAAACGTCCTTCATGTTTTACATGAGGAAGTGGTGGCTCCAATGCAATTAGCTTTACTGAAACTGATTCACATTTGCAACAGTTGTATTTATCACGAGGCATTGTAAACACTTCTTGAGAGCACAGGCATCAATGGGAGAAGAGAGTCCCGATTTCTAAAGACCATGGCACAGATGTATCCAGTATCCAGTGCAGGATTTAGGCAGAGTTTCAGTTTAGAAGGTTGTAGTTGCATTTCTGAACTCTTCCTTCCGCCAACCCAACAGCTATGTAACTCTCAAGAGACCTGAAGTTCACAGTCATGGCAACTTCTGTCAGAGACCTGAAGTTCACAGTCATGGCAACTTCTGTCAGACAGCTCTACCACTGCAGACGCAAAAAATCCCCATTCTAACACTTATGATTGACCATGGTCCAAGGGGAGCCTTGTTTTTAAACTGTAGCCAGTCAATTCCAGCACAATTTGGATCCCTACAAAACACAACAACAGAAGGTACTGCTATCTTCCAAAACATGTCTGAAGAGCAGAACTATCAAGAGAATTGAAGCAACAGTCAAATGATGGTCTAAGTTTTAGTTTTGGCAACCAGATCCCTTACTGGTCCAAAAACTGTTCTAACAGAACATATCATCAGAGTCCAAACCAGAAAGTTTTACTGCCTCTGGTGACAAAGATTGTCATAGGCCATGTTTCACAATTTCATTTTGCTTTTGTAGACTGTGATAATGGCTGTATAAATTAGGCTAAGCCTCTAGAACTCCAGCTGGGTATACAGTATCCAGTACCTTACAGTTACTGTAAAAAATGGAATCAAAGAAAAAGGCTGCTCAAACTGAGAGGTTATAAACTGAAACCTCTTCAAATGGAAATCAAGGTTTTCACATCTTCTTGATGGTGCTGCCTGTACTACTCAGGGTCATCACATCAGATTTGAGGGCTCTCTTCACACAGGGAACTTTCCTTCTAAGAAAAGTAACAATTTTCAGAATGTTGAACAAAAAAATCCAAAATTCCAAATGTCCCATCTGCTTTAATGTTCTCTGAAATAACACACAATATTTACTATTCTTCAAAACAAACTCATAACAAAAAAAAAAAAAATCTTCATTTTAAAAGGCTATATTTAAAAAAAAAAACAACAACATTTTGGCTAGGAAGGAAGCCAGCAGTGCAATATCACCTGGTCTTCTATTTCATGCCACTGCAGAGAATTGCAGATGTACACAAGAAGAAACTAAAGATAATGAATATCTGTAGATAAAATATATTGTCCCTTCATCCACTGAGATTAATCAGAAACATGAACAACCTCATTGAGAGCAAATTTAAACTAACAGATATATTAGAGAAGCACCAAGGTATCTAGATTTTCTATCTGAGAAACTCAAATTGTTACGTGATGCAATGCAAAGAAGGTTTAGTTATTGATTTTAATTTTCATGCAACTTATGTTTTTGTGAATGTAACCCAAATAGCAACCAATAACTATTTGGAGTATCATTACAGACTGTGTAAATAGCTATCCATTCTCTCCTTTGGTAAAGTCTCTATTTTTGCTTGGATGCAAAAAGAACAATGTCCCTATTTTTTCTGCTTCCAAATGGAAAACCAAATGATCCCTTTCTTTCTAAAGGAAAAAATCCCTGAGGGGGAAAAAATAAATTGCTCTTATAACATGCCTCATTGACTATGTAGAAAAAAAGAAGTCACAGCATTCTACAGTGGAGAATAACGAAGAAAACAAACTAGCAGAATGCTTGCTTTAGGATTGGTGTGAAATTATTCCCACTCCTGAATCCAAGGGTGTGCTGAAATTTGTCCTCAGCCTTGCTTTGTCTTCGCAGTGATAACAGCTTCCTTGATGTCAGAGATACTGACGTTCCCCACTGCTGATCAAGCCGAGTCTTTCCCTGCTTGTCTGCCCTTATGACCATCTCTCTTGTCATGTTATTAACAACAGAGTTATTCATTATCACTTCAAATATCTGCAGCACACTGCACATATTCCAAGTTTGAGGGTAATAAGGAATGAACTTGGTGCCATCTGTAAAAGGATCATACAAAGGAAAAAAATGAGTGACTGCAGTCTTCATTTACATTTCCTCTTCCCTGTTCAGTAACACATTCAAAGCTGTTTCAGAAATGTTAGCACTCCACAAAATTTAGGAGCTAGCTAACTATGCTCCATCAAAACCCTAACAAATAGCTTTGCTGCATAACTGCACTTGCAACAGGGGACCTTCTAGGTACAGCTACCTCAGTCAAAGATTGCATCTTTCTTCACACCTCTGACCCACTCTGCTGCTGAAGCACCCAGCATAGAGCTAACCTTCAGAAGCCACAACCCTGCTGCAGTGGTCTGCAAGTGGCACCTGAGTATGTACATAAATGAGCTGTGGGCATCATCCAAGCTGCTGTGGAAGGGAATATAGCATCTCTGGAAACATGGTTCACTGTCTGTATTTTATCTTGCAAAATTTTTATGGTCATCTAAGCCTAACAACTGCTTGGCATTTTTAAGAGGAACTTAATCATTAATTAATATCCCTGAATTAGGGTCATGTTTAGTAGGATTGTTTTCACCATGTCTGATGTCAAAAATGTCCAGTTCCACTTACGGATGCAAGCATGATGCTGACAGATTTATTTAAAGAATACTCTACAAGACTGTGAGAGACTGAAAGAGTTAATGTATGTCTCAAACATTTTAGCAAGACAAGCTCTGGACAGCAACAAGTGCTCCATAACATAAGTAACAATAGGAGGAGAACTTAGCGGGATGAAGAAGGTGATTAACAAGATGGAGAAGGTTTGTTGGAGGATGAACAGTTCTGTGTTCTGACATGCTGAGCAAAACAGCACCATCTATGGCCAAAGGTCACGCAGAGTTCATTGGAGGAAGGGGCTCAATGACCACCAAGACTCTGAAAAGACCCTTTGTGACCACTTCTCACAGTGGTGCCTGCGCAGTGGGACAAAAGCCCTCACTCGAAGTGTGGGGACTGACCTGTATAAAAGACACAAACTGAGGAAGCCACGTCCGTGACCACCCCTGGAGACTGACCAGTCTTGTCAGATGTGTGCCCACCACCAGAGGATTTATAAATTTATTTTTAAATAAAAAGTGTGACTGATCATTTGGTGTAATTTCACCTTAATTTAGCCTGAGGGGATTTACAGAACTTTGGTTGCTCTCCTCCCACCTCAGAGGTGGGATACCACAAAGGTCAGATTAATCACCTAGGTCAGCATGCACTCCAGTAGTGGTAAATTCCTAAAGGAAGATAATCAAATTAAATATAGACTGCTACTTATATCAGAAACACAAATTTTTGGTTACACAAAAGATTAGAAAACTTATGGACAACTGCACTTCAAAACTTGATATTCTGAAATGGTTTTACTAGTGTTAACTATCATAGAATCATAGAATGGTTTGGGTTGGAAGGGACCTTAAAGATCATCTAGTTCCAACCCCCCTGCCATCAGCAGGGACACCTTCCACTAGACCAGGTTGCTCAAAGCCTCATCCAGCCTGGCCTTAAACACTTCCAGGGAGGGGGCAGCCACAGCTTTTCTGGTCAACCTGTTCCAGTGTCTGACCACGCCCACAGTGAAGAACTTCTTCCTAATCTAAACCTGCCCTCTTCCAGTTTAAACCCATTTCCCTTTGTTCTGTCATTAACTGCCCTTATGAAAAGTCCCTCCCCAGCTCTCTTGTAGGCCCCTTCAGGTACTGGAAGGCTGCTATAAGATCTCCCTGAAGCCTTCTCTTCTCCAGGCTGAACAGCCCCAACTCTTTCAGCCTGTCTTCATAGGCTGAAACTATTGTGACATACAAGAGACAGTTTAGTCTCTAGATGTCACGATGAGCAGTGCTGTGAATCATTCTAATAGTCTAAACTGGTTTTGTCCTCTTTAGAATGTCTCATTGCATACTGAAGACATTTGTATGATACCAAAATTATTTTTTACTTTCCCTTTACATAAGTGTTCACACTTTATGTGAACGACATACGGATATGACCACATAAAAAAGGTTTATGGAGACTAAACTGCTAACTATGCAACGCTTTCACTCACAATTTCCTTAATGTTGAATTTTAAGTTTAACAGTATTTCTGAATATTGTTTATTTCCCTTCAGCTTCAGAATTTCTAGTTCTTAAAACATACACAATATCATATATTCATATAACCGAAGTGGTCATTACCGGTGACAAACCAAGATGTGCCAAGAGCTACCGCACACTAACCAGAGTTGTTTCCTATGTGAAACTGCAGAGAAAACGAACATTTCTTATGCTGTTTACCTGTCATTGTTAGCAAATTATAAATTCATTTTTCAACTGGTCCACACATGCATGCACTCACATAGGTTATATTAACAATATTATTATTATA
>NW_010313697.1:0-998 GCF_000700745.2 Antrostomus carolinensis
ATTTTCAGGGTAAAAAAATCTTAATTTATGGCCCAAAAAATTCTCAATTTTTGGTTAAAAAATTGTATTTTTATGGTTAAAAAAATAATAATTTTAGGGGTAAAAAATCCTAATTTTGGGGCAAAAAAAATTCCTAATTTTAAGGTAAAAAATTCCTCATTTTGGGGCAAAAAAATCCACATTTTATGGCCCAAAAATCTTAATTTTTATGGTTAAAAAAATCCTCATTTTGGGGCAAAAAATCGTATTTTAACGTTAAAAAAAATAAGAATTTTAGGGGTAAAAATCCGCATTTTTGGGCAAAAAAAATTCCTCATTTTTTGGTCAAAAAATCGTATTTTTAAGGGTAAAAAAATTATAATTTTAGGGTTAAAAATCCTCATTTTAGGGCAAAAAAATCCTCATTTTATGGTAAAAAAATCGTATTTTGGGGGCAAAAAAAATCGTCATTTTCAGGGTAAAAAAATCTTAATTTATGGCCCAAAATTTGCTCATTTTATGGTAAAAAAATCATATTTTTAGGGTTAAAAATAATATTAAATTTATGGTTAAAAATCCTCATTTTGGGGCAAAAAAAATCCTCAATTTATGGCCCAAAAATCTTAATTTTTATGGTTAAAAAAACCCTCATTTTTGGGCAAAAAAAATTCATTTTATGGCCAAAAAATCCCCAATTTATGGCCCAAAAAATCCCTTTTTTACAGCAAAAAAAATCTTCATTTTTTGGCCCAAAATCGTCATTTTTCAGCAAAAAAAAAAAAAAAATCCGCATTTTTGGGCAAAAAAAATTCCTCATTTTATGGTAAAAAAAATCTTAATTTATGGCCCAAAATTTGCTCATTTTATGGTAAAAAAATCATATTTTTAGGGTTAAAAATAATATTAAATTTATGGTTAAAAATCCTCATTTTGGGGCAAAAAAACTCCACATTTTATGGCCCAAAAATCTTAATTTGGGCAAAAAAACTCCACATTTTATGGCCCAAAAATCTTAATTT
>NW_010313698.1:0-466 GCF_000700745.2 Antrostomus carolinensis
GAAGAAGAAGAAGAAGAAGAAGAAATAACATAGACATGTCTAAGAAATCCAGATCCCAACAGCATCACAAGCGTGGTCAGTGGAGAGCTGGCTCATGCCTGGCTCTGGCTTTAGTCTTGACCTTGGGAGATAATATCCAAGTTCATTTGGATTCCACGAGGTTGTGAGTTCTCCAAAACAACTGTTTTTTTTCACTCATAAATTTGGCAACCAAATATAAATTTGGTTTTTGGAAACCAGATTTGGAAATCAAATGGTATATGAATCATACTCTTGACAGCCTTCATTTCAGAAGGTGACCAGAAATTTGCTGCTTTAAATCAGTGACTTTACATTGACTTTGTATTAAAGGGAAAAAAAATTATATAATTTATATATTTTATATAGAGAGAGTCACCAAACGAGATAAAATTTCTGGTTGGCTGAAGTTATTCCTTGTTGAAATTTTTTTTACGTGAACCTTTTC
>NW_010313698.1:510-2322 GCF_000700745.2 Antrostomus carolinensis
AACAACAACGACAAAAAACCAAATAAAAAAAAAAAACAACAACTTGAAGCGAAGGAAAAAGGGCTTTGAAATAACACTGCAAGTTGTAGCACGACTGTTTTATAAACATTTGAGCTATAAAAGCCATTTGTTGTGTTCTTTCTGCTGCCTGAAGACATGGACTCTACACTGTATTGAAAATAAACCATATATATATATATGTGTATATTTTTATTATACATATATATATACTTAAATAAATAAAGTTGTCTGACCTCAGATTAAATATCTTGTCTTTTTACCCTCTGCTGGTTCTTCTTTATTAAATAGAGTGTCTGAAAAATACAGAAAATACTATAATAAGCTCCATCATTAGGATAATGAGTAGGAGCTCACACTAAGTAGCTCGGGAGTATTTCGAGGGTAAAAACAAGTGTTGCGAGATGAAGAGGAGGGTGTGACGAAGGCTGGGACGCTGCCCTACATCCTGCCTTGCTCCACCCATGCTTGGTGACCTTGGGGTGCCACCACGGGCTTGTCCTCTGGAGGCAAGATGTCCAAGACCTGAGTATTTAGTAATGTCATGGTGGTATCTGGGTGCTTCCTCAGGGTGCTGAGTAGGTCATGGGGGAGGGAAGAACCTTCTCACACCTTCTCCTGAACCTCCAGTGATGATGCTTTAGCCTGGAGAGTTGGCGTGCAAGAGATGCAGTGACCATGGCCATCCTTCCAGCTTGCAGAGCCAGGGGATGTTCTCACAACCCAACGCTTTGTGTCACCTTCCAAAACCAAGCAATGAGCAATGGTGTGACCTTCTGAGGAGCTGTCACACCATGGTGGCTTTCCCACAGGAGCCAGAGCCCAGGAGATCATGAAGAAAAATCTTCCTGGGTGGTGGGTAGCTTGGGTGGCTCAGGACCTCATCTCACAGGGGTGGAGTATGAGACTCACTTTGGAGGTGGTTATTGATGGGATCTGGTTCTGACCTTGCTTCACCACTAAGTGACCGCAGTGCAGTGTGCCTCAGTTTCCCCTTGTGCTTAATTAGGAATAATAATAATAACCCCTGTCAACAAGGTCCTCCATGTGGCACCGTGAGTCTCTCTGAGATGAAAGGACTTCATAGATGCTAATTAAGGACCTTCAGATGACGGGGCATGATGTTATCATCGGGTTAATATTTTATTAAGTGCACTGGATACACTAAACTGAATATTAACATTATTTAAAGGCTACTCAATCTAGAGCTTGTCCAGGAATTGGATTTATGAAGCTTATAAAAATTATATTAATCTACTTTCCTACTCTCTGATGTCAGTTGGATTCCTAAAATTTGGGGTGGGATTATTTAATATCATCATGTAGTTCATTATTATATTAAATGTTGTAGTTCAAGGGCATGAAATGAAATAAAAGGGAGAGAAATCCAAGTTGGATTCAGTGTTTTTGTCTTTTGTTGTTGAAAAATAAGATGAACCTAGAGAAAGAATTCCTCCCTTGGATTTTTTGAGCTCTCAAAATATTGGAATTGATGGGGAAAATATGTGCTTTGTATTTTTTCTCTTATAGTGAGGTATAAAAATAGTGTCTTTTTTCTCTTATATTTCTCTCTTGTTTCTCTTATAATTTCTCACACATTTTTTAATTGGGAAAGAAAATCAGAAATGTAAATAACCAACTTCCTAACTTCAAGCTTTGGGATTTTTTTGGGGGGTTGAAAACAGAAATTAAAATTTTTACTCAGTGGTTCATAAGCCAGAGATCAAATATTCTGCTTCAAATCCCAGAATTCTTTAGGTTACAAAAGATCTTGAAGATCATCGAGTCCAACCA
>NW_010313699.1:0-1100 GCF_000700745.2 Antrostomus carolinensis
TTTGGCTGCCAGCCCAGTGCCACCACCACAATAGTAATATTTTTCTCCTTTTTGGCAAACCACCAAAAATGGGAAGATCTTAGATGTCTGTGTACTTAAAACCTTAGGATTTGGTATTTGTCATAATAAAAGACTTATTTGACTGAACTGTAACTGCTCGCTAAGCTTTACAGAGTCACAGAATCGTAGTGTTTGGAAAAGACCTTTAAGATCATCGAGTCCAACCATGAACCCCCCCATCCTGTGAGCAGGTGGGAGGTTTCATTGATGCTGAGGCTGCTGGATGCTGCGTACTCAGTGCAGCAAACGGGGAGAGCTGGATCTGAGGGAGCTGTGAAGGCAGCAGTGCCTGTTCCTCTGGATACTCTGCCGTGTTTTCTCAGCAAGAAAACAGGATTTGAAATTCCCTCTCCCTTCGGGCTTCTGCCTTGGGAGCTGGAATTGATCCGTTTGGGATGTGTCCTGCTCAACAGACTCAAAGCTCCTTTTTCAGGCTGTCTCATTGGTAGAACTCCTTAAGATTTTCTTCAAGATTAACCTCCCTTTCCTTCTGTATTTTTTTTTCTGTATTTTTGGCCAGGTGCAAGACAAAAGTCTACCCCGATGAACTGCCCAACACGAGCGTGGTGATTGTGTTCCACAACGAAGCCTGGAGCACGTTGCTTCGGACCGTGTACAGCGTGATAAACCGCTCGCCGCACCGCCTGCTCTCTGAAATCATCCTGGTGGACGATGCCAGCGAGAGAGGTGGGTTTGGGGACAGGAGTCCTGCTCCCCAGGGTGTTTCAGCTTGGCGTTTGAAGATGCTAAAGGAGGGGTTGTGAGAATCAGCTCCCATCCATCAGTGCAGAACCGGGCATGTCACGCTCACCCAGCATCTCTGGGGCTGTGGGGCAGCAGCAGATGGAGTCGGGTGGGTGTGGGAGGGTTGAGGTGCCCTTAGAGACAGGGACAGAGGTGACGGTTGGTTATCAGGGTGTCAGTCGTATGTGTGGTGCTCCATCGTGACTCTGTGATTCTACTCAGGATTTCTTTACTGCCTTTTTACACTGTGGTTTAGCATTTTGTAAAATCACAGAATCGTTGCAGTTGGAAAAGAC
>NW_010313700.1:0-208 GCF_000700745.2 Antrostomus carolinensis
TGGGAGCTCAGCCCTGGCCTGTAGAGAGGTGTCAGGACGTTGTGTGCTTCGGAGGGGAAGGAGGGAAGAGTCTCGAAGCACCCGCAGCCCCGGGGGGGCCTCTCTCCGTGCTCCCAGGTCCCAGAGTCACGCGCCGGAGGGGAGCACCCTCGCCCCTGCTCCCACAGAGCTACGCTGCCGCTGGGCTCTGGGCTGTCTGGGGCACGCC
>NW_010313700.1:290-3480 GCF_000700745.2 Antrostomus carolinensis
CTTCTGTGTTCTGGCAGGTACCGCCCCGACACAGGGGCTCAGGGCTGCCCACCTCCTCACACTCATTGATGTCTGCAAGGAGGAGAAGGACAGGGGTGAGCCTGTGGCACAGTGAGCAGTCCCAGCCCACAGCTAACATCTCCTTGTGCCCCTGTCACTCTCCCCACAGGTGTTCCATGCCCCCCAGCACCTCTAGGGTGCCCACTGTGACCCCACCAGCCTCCCACACCCTTCAGCACATCCACAGAGCCCCCTCAGTCCTTAAGGGGCAACATCCCCAGCATGTGGCACCGCCTAGTACAGGAGGGAGCCCCCCCAGCAATGCACACCAGAGAATGGCCCCCCCATGCTCTGCAGCTGGTGACATCCCTGGGTTAGCAGCTTCCTGCTAATAAATTGTGCTAAGGTAAGATCTGGGAGAAAGGCCACCTCCAGCCTTGGAAAATGCCCTTTCCTGATCTGACAAGGCCAAAGAGGCAGATGATGGTGGCCCTGAGAGGCTGATTATCACCTCCAGGACCAGAACACAGAGGGACCTCGCACTGCACAAACAAAGGCTTGTTTTATTAACCTGCAAACTGTGCCAAAGGGCTCACTCGGCTGGCTGACTGCTGGGCTAGAAGAACATGCACACAAGCCCTACAGCAGTTGTCCCACTGCGACAAGTTTGGTTTGCTAAATGCACTTCCCTGCACACCTTGCCTGAGCTACCCCAACTTCTGGTGGAGCCACCAGCTGGGCAGAGCATCCCTGTGCACCCCAGAGCCCTTGTTTGCACACACAGGACCTCCAGAGCCCAAATTCTCATCTGCCAAGGCATGTCTGAGCCCTCTGACCACAAACTCCAGCCTCACCCCCTGCAGACTGGCCAGGAGCAGGAGTAGGGAGCAGCTGATGGGTTCAGCCGGCCACTCAAGGGAGAGCAAAGGCCCCGGCAGTGACCGACAGACCCTGGGAGGACTGAAGAGCTCTGCCACCCCGGGGACCTTGGGTTGTCCCTAGCACAGTGGAGGGAGCCACCTGGCACAGAAAGGGAAGTGCAACCCCAGGGAGGGAAGCTGGAAGCAAAACCTCCTGGTGCAGTGGGAGGAAGCCCAGCAGTCACAGGAGGAAGGAGGAGAGGGGAAACGTGAGATGAGAGAGCTTGAGGAACAAGGCAGCTTTCGTACACAGCCAGAGCAATGGCTGAACAGGCACTGTGGACTTGGGCTAAACCTCAGGACCGGCTAGCTCAGAAGCCCAAGGAGGAGATGTTAGGCAGCACATCAAGGGAGATGTGCTCCACAGCCTGGGGAACAGGGGGAGGCAGCCTTGCTGGGTGCTCCAGGGAAAGGTAAAAGGGGAAGAGCAGGCAGGCTATGAACTGCCAAATTGAGAGGAGAAGTAAAAAAAGGCTACTTTAGCCCAGAGGGACCTGAAAACCAGAAGCAGTAGAGTCACACTAGCAGTACACACCAAGCCCTGGGGCCTGCCCGTCCTGTGGGGTGAGGGCAAGGTATCCCCATAAGGAGGTGAGGAGGAAGCACTGCAGCAGCCGCAGGAGTACTCTGAAAGCCTGAAGTCAGCAAGGTAAAAACACAGGGATGACTAAGCACCACGTAGGAGAACTGAAGGGAAAAAAAATGAGCGAGACTCCAGTGTAAAATGAGTGCTAGTTAGTCCAGGACACTAAAGGCAACAAGCAAAGGCTCCATAAATATGTTAGCAGGAAACAATGGGGAATGTCGGTCTGGTCCTTATCGAGGGAGGAAACAAAAGCCAGCCAAGCTGGCTGGAGCAGCTAATGACAGCTTTGTTCCAGCCATCATAAAAATGCTTGTGGTGACCAGACAGGGTGCAGACCATGTTTGAAGTGTTTAAACAAAGGTGCAGGAGCATAGGGAGGGAAAGGTCATACTGCGATGGAGAGGTTCAACCATCAGATAAAGAAGTTACATCCATATTGCTAAAGACTTGCTGCAACTCATCTTCATGTGCTTAATGTTCCTGCAGTCCCTGAAAAGCTGGTAGATCTCTCTAAGATGGTGGATAAAGGAGGTCTCAAGAGACCGGAGGAAGGGTAAAATCTGGTAACTACCTTCAAAAACAGAGAAGAGCCAACCCAGAATTACAGACTGCTCACCCCCACTCCCTTAAGCAGACCAGGTTTGTGAGTGATGAGGTCATAACTCTCCAAAGGATATCAGGGTCATTAAATAGCTGGTGCAGATCTGTTAAGGCCTGATTACGTTAAGCCAATCTGGTCCCCTTCGCTGACCTGATAACTGGTATGTCAGATAAGGGAGAAGCGGTGGATGTGATGTGCCTTGGCCACGGTGTGGATTTCAACACGCTCTCACATGACACACTCGAGCTGACTGAGAAAATACGGTCTAGATGAAACTGCGGCAATTGCACAACGGGCTGCAAAGCTGCACTCCAAAGATAATCGGCAATACCTGGCTGGTACAATAAAAGCCATTTAAAGCATAGCCTGCGGGGTCTGTCCTGATCCCCCCTCCATTCAGTGTTGTCATTAAGGTGGATGAAGGAAGAATCCCCATGATTATGAAATGTATGTGTGTGGTTCCAGCACTCTGGGGGAGTCCTGGGGTTCAGCCTCATTCTGACAGAGCAAAGCAGCTGTCCAAGATCAACCAGACAAAATGCACTGAAGGCAAGTGCAAAGCACTGTGGCCAAGGAAAGGGCACCAGCGTGCACAAATGCCAAAGGAGGAGTAACCGCTCAGGCATCCATCCTGCCCAGCAGCATCTGGGCAGGCAGAGACCATGGGTTCTCTATGAAGAAGCAGCACGATCCTGTTGTGCAATAAGGGTGCTGAGAGCTGGAGTAAGGGGCTGTGCCTAAGGAAAAAGGGGCTTCATCTGCTCTGTTGAGTGCCTGGGGCCTCAGCTAGCTTGGGCAACTGCACTGTGAAAAGGACGGAGATATGGCATAGGGATGTAGAGGAGATGCAGAGAGCAGCTTTAGAGACCATGCCTCATAGGGCAGGTGGAAAGGGGCTTCACCAGAGCAGCGGTGAAGGTAGAGGAAAGTAAGCAAGGACAGAGTGAGGGTGGCTGGTGACGTACAAGAATGTTATGCCAAGAAGGGAGCGATCAGCTGCTCCTCGCGATGCCCTGATTAGCTGCCAGCGGAAAGTGGCCGGCTGAACCTCAGAACGGTCCTCCCAGCTCTGTGGGACGGAAG
>NW_010313701.1:0-282 GCF_000700745.2 Antrostomus carolinensis
CCTGATGGGCAGGGACCCCCCCCTCTCCTCCCACACACCCACAGTCCTGGCCCAGAGTGCCCCAAGGAGGTGCTGGGACGTGGCCCTTCACTGAGCATCATCATCCCCAACCTCCTCTTGATCCTCCTCGTGTTCTCCCCAACCTCCTCCTGCTTCTCAGAACTGCCTGGACTGGAAAAGTCCTTTGAGCTCATGGAGTCCAACCATGAACCCAACACTGACCAGTCCCCTATGACTAACCCATGTCCCTCAGCACTGTGTCTACACGACTCTTCAATCCCT
>NW_010313701.1:683-971 GCF_000700745.2 Antrostomus carolinensis
GATTCCCAGTGCAGGGGGAAGAGAACTTCCCTGCTCCTACTGGCCACACTGGTGCTGACCCAGGCCAGGATGCTGCTGGCTCCATCTCCCCAGGGGTGTTGTACCTGCAGCTCAGGAGATTTCTGGCTGAGGTCGGCGAAGGCGTCTCCCAGGGCGTGCTGTGTCTGCACCAGGCTGTAGAAGTGGTTGGTGAGGGCCCGTGCCAGCTGCAGGACACACTCGTACTTGCGCTTGGTCTCCCGGAGCAGCTCGATCTGCGTCTCCAGCTCCAGGTCCACAGTGCGGGAC
>NW_010313702.1:0-2822 GCF_000700745.2 Antrostomus carolinensis
CGGGGGCTTCGCGGTGAGGGGGTTTTTTAGCGGGGAGCTGTGAGGGGAACTCGCCCGCTGCCGCTTAGCAACGTCCCGCAGCGGGCGGTTACACAACGCCGGCCTCCTCCGGCAGCGCGGAGGAGATCCCGAGCTGGGCCGTGGCAGCGGGTTTATCTTCCCTTTCCTGACAAATCCCACGGGGTTTAGAGCCGTCCCGACCTTAGCAGGTCGAGGCTTAACCTGGGGGACAGGACGTAGCTTGTGAGGATGCAGTCTTTATCGTTGAGATCCTTTTTTAGGCTGAAGAAGGAGCCGGGTTATGGCTGCGTGCGTTAGGGAGGCGAGCTGATGTGTTCTGGTGTGAAACTGCTTCGCTTCACGCTGTAGCTTGAGTCTGAGGGGTTTAGAGCCGTCCCGACCTTAGCAGGTCGAGGCTTAACCTGGGGGACAGGACGTAGCTTGTGAGGATGCAGTCTTTATCGTTGAGATCCTTTTTTAGGCTGAAGAAGGAGCCGGGTTATGGCTGCGTGCGTTAGGGAGGCGAGCTGATGTGTTCTGGTGTGAAACTGCTTCGCTTCACGCTGTAGCTTGAGTCTGAGCATCCTTATGCTTGTGATAATGAGATCCTGTGCCTCGTCTTCTCAGTTTTTTACACCTGTAGTAAGTACTAGTGCTGCAGCAGTGAGAAAAGACGGGGATGTACATAAAAAAAAAGCTCTTAAATGCATTAGGAAAAAGATTATGAAACTTTTCCTTACCCACAGTTGCAGTGACTGACCCATTTAAATTATTCCACAGCCCTGGAGAGGAGCGGGAGATGATATCAGCGCGTAGGCTTAGCTTGTGCATGCTGGAAAGGAAACCCTGGTAGGAGCTAGAAGCACTGACAGATTTTGGAGGAGGCGAGAGGAAACAGGGAGTGATCATCCAAATAGCTTTCTGAATGTTTCTGGTACTGTATTTCGTTTTGCTGCTCTAATAAATAAGTAGAATTTCTCAATAGTATTTGAAGATTTTGTGCTGTGGTTTTGTTACTCCAGTATCTGTTTGTCTTATATGTAAAACCAAGAAGAAATTACTCAATTCTTTCTCACTCCCCTCTTAAGAGAGAGTTTATCAGCTGGCTTTTTTATTTGTCACTTTTTTTAAAAATTTATAAAGTTATAAGTTGATACAGTAAAGAAATAACCCCATGAAATAGGTGTCTCAAGCAGGAGCCACCAGACATTGTGTGTTGCAGTTCCACCTAATGTTTACCTATGAAATATTTTAAATACCTTTTATGATTGTCATAGCTGCTGCTTCAGTTCTGTAGTGTTCCTGTAGAATGGGGGCAGGGTTCAGCCTGAGAGAATTGAAGTGGTACTTGTACCATATTCTTTCAGGATAACGTGCTAATTTTACTTTGCATGGTTTAAAAACCAAAAACATCAGTTGTTCATTTGTTCTGGTTTGGGTTTTGGTGTTTAAAGAAAACCCCAAGGCCACCAGAACTTGCAGGGCTGGGATTGACACAACCCCACCCTTCCATCCATCTATCTGATATTTTGACAATAAAACCAGATACAGTGAGAAGGTAATTAAAGGTTGGTTTTGGAGACAAAAAGGAATGCTTTAACAGGGAAGCTGAAACTTGATAATTTAGTGTTGTTGCACTCTCATGTGGACTGTCTCTGTTTCAGAATGTGAACTGTCTCGTCACCCTGCGCCCTTCCAGTTTTTGGTTTCTATCTCTGTGTAATTAGGTGAGTTAGCAAAACAAGTCAACACCGGTCACCAAAGCCCTTAGGACAAAGTTAAATCTGCTTCAAGTTCCTGAGGATACATGACCTGGATTTACCAAATACAGAAACTTCTTCATTTTCCACTGAAACTCCTCCTCTTTCCTGAGGAGATTTATCAAAAATCACTCTGCTTTTTCCGGAATGCTGTAGTTGTTTGAAGTGTTTCTCTGCTGTTGTGTGTCTCTCTGTATAAATTCAGATTTTATATTCTGTACTAATCATTCATATACTAGTTGTTTCCTTGGTCAGTTCAAGAGAGAGGAATTACCTTGTATGGTGTAAGGGGTAGGAAAGAGGGAAGAGGTTCTCTTTGATCTCTGAAGCATCAGACATTTGAAAACAGAAAAATTATTAATGTCACAGGAAAACTATTTTGTCCATGGCTCTCTTCTGCTGCTTGGATTTAATAGGTGGTGAATATATCCTTAGCATTAAAATAATGCTTGAACTCCTTGTATCATTAAAATCACTATTAAAAGGTGTCCCTGCCTGAACTCAGCTGGTTTAAAGGATTTTATTAAAAGCTGGGTTAAAGGGATTTTTTTAGTCTGTCATTTAAAAAACACCAAAAAAACCCAACTGCTTGAGGGGGGAAAAAAAAAACAAAACTAAAACCTCAGTAGTTCAATTTTAGATTAATCACAGCATATCTGTTTCTTAGTTGTCGTTATTTGCAAATGGCTTTTTAAGAGTTATTTTATTGGGCAGCACAGTTCTAGACCAAAGGTCAGGGTCATAATACTCATAATATCTGATGAGTCATAGATTTGTCCTGGAATCCAATTCTGGAAGACGTTTATTAGGACATTGCCAGTGTCTGATCCACTGGAAGATATTCCAGCTGGGGGAGAAGATGCATTCACCCGCTCTTTTCCACCGAGGTTCATTGCCCTCTTGCATACTGTGAATCAGTGTTGTGCTTTTGGGCGTCGTCACACGTTGTCCCATAAAATCCTCTGAAGTTGTAAATTGGTTTCTGTGAGCTTTTGGGAAAGCATCTCATTAATAAGGGAAAGTTGTGGGGTTTATGTTTATTATTATTATTATTATTATTAT
>NW_010313703.1:0-277 GCF_000700745.2 Antrostomus carolinensis
GGGTTGGAGGCCGCGGTGTGGGGCAGCGCTCACGGCCCGGCCCGTCCTTCCCCTTCCCCTTTCCCGTTCCCCTTCCCTGCAGGCGACCTCGTCCTGGACGGCTCCAGCACGCTGACGCTGCTCACCCCCACCCTGCAGCACCTCACGCAGGTCTTCGAGCAGCACCTGGGCTCCCGCAACCAGAACCGGGGCTTCGTGGCCCTGCCCTCGCACCCCGCCGAGACCGCCGCCATCCTGCAGGCGCAGTTCCTCTTCGACGTCCTGCCGAAGACTCACT
>NW_010313703.1:302-14272 GCF_000700745.2 Antrostomus carolinensis
GGGCTGCTGCAGGGCCGGCCGGAGGAGGTGGCAGGCACAGAGCTTCAGAGCGGGCTCCTTTGGCGCCCCTTGACCCCGCCTTGCGTGCGTGCCGGTGGGTCAGGCAGCTCTGGCAGGGCTGCTGCCTGCAGTCACAGTTCAGCGTGGAGCTGCTTCATCTAGGATCAGACATGCCATTCAGCAGAAAGATTTTCCCAGTTAGAACCGGGGCAGCAGAGGTTAATTATGTTCTGACCTTGGTAAGGTGTTGACATTGTTGGGAGAATTATTATTTCCTGAAATGCTTGAGCGGTTCGAGCAGTATCTGGCAGCTGAGCACAGCTGAGAGCTCCCTGAGTGATGGTTGATCTGCACGAGGCAGCAGAGCCGCGATCTCAGAGCAGAGTGGTTAGATGTTACACACACCCCCTGCTCTGAGACCTTCTGCTTCTTATTGCTGAGTTTTACCTGCTCCTGTCTGGACAGTGGTTCTGGTTGATCCGTTTCACAGCATGGGATGCTGCTAGTAACGTGTCCTTGTTAATTTTAAGAAGGTTATAATAAAGATAAAAGTACAGAGCTGGGGATTCCTCAGAGAGCTTTTTGAAAGGTGGCACGTGTTACAAGGCTGTGCATGATTATACTTGGCACTGGGGCACTGCTAGGAGGGCAGGAGAGGTGGAATGGGCTGAAAGGGGAAGGGGAATTAGCAGCTGTTGTTAGGCTCTGCAGTGGTGCTCAGCAGATGTTGTGGCTCAGCCTTACAGCCTGCGATGTCTTTAAAAGTGTTTTCCATATGAGACAGATTTGAGAGATTGTCTGAATGTTGTTGGGAGGGTTTGGTAAGAGTGTGCTGAGGGTGGAGATTGGAGCGGGGCCCAGAGCCTGTGGAGAAACACGAGTCCCCTGGCAGGAGGTGACAGGGAGGGACGTAGCAGTCAGGAGGATGTTGTGGTGCTTACTTGTGTTAACCAAAAAATGGGCTCTGTAAAGAAGAGGAAGCTACCCATTGTGGTGCAGTCACTGATTTGCTTGGAGGAAGTAATGATTTATATCAGCGTGGTCAGATTCTGAAGCCAGTGGAGGGAGAGGAGATGGTTGGGACACAGAGCAAGGACGGCATTTGAAATAAACTTTGCTAAAACTGATGATCAGAGCCTCCTAGTGCAGGTTCCCCTGCCAGTGGTCCTGCTCAACATGCCGCAGTGGTGCTGGCAGGCGGTGGGCAGTGATTCATCGCTGCCAGGGCTGTGACTGTGGAAGTGGCAGTGGTGACGAGGCCTTGGGATGTCTGTTCTGCACCTGATGAGTCACTTCTGCGTGAACATGGATGGAGCTGGCAGAGATGGTCTCTCCAGTTGTACTCTGGTGTCTGCAGTGGAAGTGTTAACTGCTTCATGACTCACTTGGTCTGAAGTGCTGTGTATGCACTGTCCACAGAAAGCATAAGAAGCTGGATTTAATAAGTTGCTTTGTGGTACCTGAACACAGCCTTACTACCCTGTGGTGAGAGAGCCTGTGGCTGCACTACAGGATGCAGAGAGGAGGTTTGCAGGTACCCCAGCCTGATGCTAGCAGTGGCTTGGGGACCAGCTCTGTTTTCCACTGTATCTGCTTGTGCTTTGCTTTATTTGGCCTGTTCTAGTGAGATGCACATGCACACTTCCCATCATTGTGCTAGTTCAGCTCAGTTGCTCCATAAACATAGCTCCAGCAGTTAGATTTGTCTTTATTTAGTAGATTTGTTAGTGGTGGCTGATGGGGAATCCAGCTGTCAGACCTCCCTGTGATTGTGAAAGTGTGGGAGCCATGTCGACAGGGGAGAAGAAAAGGAGCTCTGTGGTCTGGCAGACTGTAGGCTTCTGCTAACTAACGTGCTTTTGTCTTTGACCTCTATGGGGCCAGGAGGCAGCGCTGATACTGGCATCAGGGGAGAACTTGTTAGTGAGCACCTGAGCTGGAGAGGAGAGCCTGTTCAGGGAGCTGCAGTCGGTGCACTGGGAGGGAAGTGCTGCAGCACAAACCAAGCTTGACATGAGACTTCTTTTCTGATTTCTCCAGCTTGTTCATGTTCCAAACTGTGTTTTGCAATCTGCTGTGAAGATCTTCCCTTTCAAGTCCCTCCGGCATCTGGAAGTAAGTATAGGAGGCAGAACTTGTTGTTTGGCTTTCCCTTACTTACTTTTGTGGTTGCAGAATGCTTCTACTCCTGAAAACTGGGCAGGCTTTTGTGGCTTCCCTAGAAGGCTAGGTCTGAACTCCAGCAACACTTGTTTGGGGTGAAGTTGGGATATGAGCAAAGGCTGGAGTGTTAGGGAGGGAGGCTCCAGCAGGGGAATGGGAGATCCTCTGCAGAGATGGGCCTGGGATGGCAGCTGCTCTTACACTGTAATATTTTGATGTATGTTGACCTTACTTTCTCATCACTGCTGCAGTTGAGGTCTGTCCCTCCACACTGCCTCCGAGGACTGCGATTTGTCTATTCTCAGCTGGAATCTCTAACCTGTTGCAAATGTATCAGTACACTGGAGGTGAGTGTCTCTACACAGCTCGTGGGAAAAATTGCAGGAGAAAGTCTGTCTTGATCCTACAGCCTTTCACACAGGGAAGATGTAGGAGACGGTGTTCCCCATCTTAACAATCCATGTTGTATATGGCTTTTTCTCCCTTCTCTGTTCTGGGGTCCTGCTCCTGACTCAAACAGTGTTTAAATATTCCCTGGTTGGATACATGTGTGCTCTGTAGTCTCCTTTTTAACTGCTTGAGAATTTCTGTCTCTGGCCAATATTCGTATCAGCTAGGTCTGACTGTTCTGTGTGTCTGGCTGTTTCCACGTTGGAAGGCCTGCAATATGCTGGCCAGGTTTGTTTCATTGTACCTCAGCAGCCTTAAATGAGAGCTGATTGTCAGAGGGAATGCTGTGCCTCGGTGTCTTATCTGTCCTGGTGCTCAGCAGGTTTCTGAGCCATGAAGGCAAGCTGCAGACACAGAGAACTGAGTAGCGTGGGCTGTGCTGGCCGTGGGGCTCTGGGCGTCTCTGTGGCACAGAAGCTGCTGTCTGCTGGGGAACAGGGGCTGCTGGTAGAGACTGCTTGGAGAGCTCCTTTTGTCTGCCAGAGCATAAGTTTTTTGGCCGGGGCATGTGTGTCTTACTTCTGCTTTGATGGAGGTCTGAAAAAGGTTTTGTTGGCATGAAACGTTTGGGAGTTGGAACTAGATGATCTTTAAGGTGCCTTCCAACCCAAACCATTCTATGACTGTGTGAGTCTTTGTGTTTAGTGCTCAGAGCCTACAAATTGTTACGTGTTAGGTTAACTATCGTTACTTGAGTGTAGGAGGTGAAAGCATCTCCCCTTCTTTCTAAATACCTAGCTGTGGAATTCCCACCATCTCCAGATATTTGAATTAGTGACATAAAAGTCATTACTGCTGTAAGCCAGGCAGGGTCTGTAAAGCACAATATGTCAGTGTTGTTCTAGACTAGCTGTTCTCCTGTGTTCATCTGCTGTTACTGTAACAGCTAGTACTCACCAAGGAATGGCTCCTTACTTCTTCCTAGGAAATCATTTCAGCATGTGGTGGAGATTTGAGCTGTGCTCTTCCGTGGTTGGAATTGCAGACTGTGAACTTCAGCTATAACTCGATCACTGCCTTGGATGACTCACTGGTAAGTGGGGCATCCTTCCTGCATGACTGAGGGGAAGAGAGGAGATGATCACAGCCAAGGACTGGGCACTCCTTCACTGATGCTGCTAGGTCTGGGTGGGAGGCAGTGGGCAGTGTTCGTTTTGCTGGCCTCTCCCAGCAGGACAGGGTTTCTGTGCTGCAATGGAGACATTTGTACAATCTGATCTAGTATGTTTTTGTCCTTCAGCAATTACTGAATGCTCTGAGAGTCTTGGATTTGAGTCACAACAAGATCCAGGATTGTGAGAACTATTTAACGGTCAGTATCTTGGGCTGAGCACTGGAGTTTCCTTGTATGGCCAGGACACTGCTAAAGTGCTGTAATCACTGGCCATGTGCCTGCTAGGTGAAGTATAACAAAAGAAATTGGAGATGTGGCCCCGCAGGTGTGTGATTTGGAGCTAGTGCTTGCAGCCTTGAAACTGTTGTCGTGCATGTGTGGCCACTTAGGCAGAGAAGACAGTGTCCCTCGTCCACTCTAAGACAGGAGAGTTAGCGGTGCGTGTCACTGCGTGTATCGCTTGGCACTCTGCTGTGGCTGAGTGATAAATACAGTGTGCACTGTGCCTAGAGTCACACGTGCAGTGTGTGCTCCTTTGTGGCCAAGGCTTTGCTGTAATCTGTGCAGCAGGTGGGAATTACGTAGCCAGGCATGGGGCTGTAGAGACTGGCTGTGTGATTCGTTCAGACTGCCAGTAGCATTCCCTTCACACTCTCAGAAGTCTCCTGTCGGTTACTTTAGAAAGGTGGTAGGCCATCACAGTGGCACGTGCATCTTTGGGAAACAGCAATGAAATCCATGTTCTGCTGGGCTGGATCTGCTTCTTTTAAGAGAAGCTATGAAACAGCTTTTAATGGAGTTGGTGGGGCTCACAATGTATCATCCATAATCATCTTTGCAAAGGTAAGAAAGGGCTTCTTTCAGTAGTTCAGTCCTATTGCTGAGGCAAGGGGTCCAGTCCCGTCCTGTGCTCCATTGAAGTTGATGAGGAAGGAGAATGCTGCTCCTAGCAAGTCTGGTAAAACAGTTAGATTGTGCTGAGCACCCCCAGACAAACCACTCCAAATGTGAATGTCAAAGTCTTGCTGCAGAAATAGTCTTAAGAAACTCACTTGTTGTTTGACCTTGATGGGATGGAAAAAGTGGTAGGGGGCTAGTGCTCTGTCTTGAGTTTAGGGTCAGGCTTTGAGCTAAGGTCCTAACTGATCCAGTGCTGCTCTTCTCTCTGAACAGACCCTTACAGAACTAGAATACCTCAATCTGGCTTATAACTTCCTGTCCAAGGTGCCAAACCTTGGCATCTTCAGCCGATCCAAGCTGGTGACTCTGATCCTGCGCAACAATGAACTTGACAGCATTAATGGTGAGCCCCCAAGAGAGGAGCAGATCTGAGTTTGAGGCCTTTCTCTCTTCCTTGAGGAGGAACAGATCTTGAAATCTTGGGCACAGCTATTTTAACTAGGATTCCATTTTGGGGAAGAGGAAGGTTCCTAAGTTTATAACTTCTAGTGTGCTGATGGCTTCTTGCTTTGTTTGCAGGGGTTGAACAGCTAGTGAATCTGCAGCACCTGGATGTGGCCTACAACCTGCTGCTGGAACATGCCCAGTTGGCACCACTGTCTACTCTGCACTATGTAAAAAGAGTAAGCACAGAGCCTAATAGGTTGATAGATTAGAGATGTCACAGACAGAGGGTGCAAGGTGGAGACTGTGTGGTAAGAAGAGAGTTTTGAAAGATCAGTTAAACTCTTGAGCATTTCATTTTAATGTGGGAAGCTGATGGGGGAGCCTTGAAGAGACACCTGTATTTCAGCCTTCATTTTTGGTGACCCCTGCTCAAGCTAACCTTTCTCCATATATTCACCCCCACTTCCTTGCTCCCCCTTTCCAATTTTAATGCTGTAGAGTTCAGTAAAGATCCTCCCCTAATCCTGTTGTAGATTTATGAGTTCAGAGAAGTCTGAAGGAGGATAACTGCAGTCACTAGAGTGCTTGTGAAGGAAGATAGCCTGCAAATGACTTAATACTTCTCAGGGTCAGTACTGAAAAAGCTCCTAATGATTTAGGGGCATGAGTAGGAAGTACTTTAATTTCCTTCTCTTATTTGCTGAACAAATATCAGGAAGCATTGTGAAAGCTTAGGCCTGTCCTGGCTTGATCACCGTTCCACTGCAAGGATATTTCCTGAGGCAAAGAGAAAGCCTGGAGCCTGCAGGCAGATTAGGTCAGGGTATAGAACATTGCTTCTACTAAAATTTTCTCTGTTCCCCTCACCTAGCTGCATTTAGAGGGAAACCCATTATGGTTCCATCAAAACCACCGATCTGCAACCCTTGTACATCTGTCTCCCAGGGCAGCCTCCTCCAATGTGAGTATTAGCCATGTGCTTTCTGCCCCTGCTGTTGAAGGCATAGATTGTTCTGACACTTGGGGGCAAATGGTGGGAAAGAATTTCATAAACCTGAAAATTTATTCCAGTGGCATAACAGTGGTGATTGTTTTATGGTTGTGGTTTTGATTTGTTTTTTCAGGTAGAGTAGTCTATCCTTAATTTTTTATGTGGTCTGCTGGCCAGGGCAAACAGAGTTGAAAACTTTTCTCAGGTTTGCCAGACCTCAGATCTTAATATGTCTTCACTGTCTACTTCATGAATTTTGGTCACTGATGGTCCCAAAGGTTTACTCTGTTCCTGCTAGACAGTGACTGTGTGGCTGGACTTTGCGAAGAAGGAACTGGCCATCTTGGCCCACCTTGCCTAATTACATACTCCTTTGGCAGCCATGGCCACCGCTTTCTCTCTCCCCATCACTCTGCTCTCAGCTAGGTGTCATCGCAGTTTCCCTTGCACTCTGCTGCCTAGGTCAATTCTTGGTAATATGATTTTAAATAAAGAAGCCAGCAAAGACAGTGTTCTGGCAATTTAGCAAAGTAAACTTGCTTGCTAAGGGTCAGAGGTGTTCTGGAGCTGGTCTGCCCTTCATCTTAGTGTCAAATGGCTGGGTTCGTTGTCTTCAGACTGCATCTTGGAACAAGCTTTCACTGAGATCAAGTTACTGGTAGCTAGGTAGACTCAGTCTAGAAGTAGGGTACAAGCTTTGAGGTGAAAGTGAGTACCTCTCACAACAATTTGTGAGTTCTTGCAGAATAATCTATTGTATTCCTTCCATGAACTGTCTTTGATACGTTTCTTGGAGTCATAAAGTTTGTAACAGGAAAACCACAATGGTCCTTATATGCTATTAGGTCAGGTAGCTACAGCTAAAGGAGCAATGGATAGGCAGGAACAGGGTTGTTTCTATTAGTATTTGTGGTTGTGTGCCAAGGATCCCAACCCTAGGGTGGCCTGAAGGGGAATAGGAGTCAGCAGATATTGTCCAGAGCATGTGCCAGCCAAATGGAATCTGACTGCGAATGCATCTCTAATTACAGTTCCTCTTGGATGGGGAGCCACTGTCTTCCTCAGACCTGATGGTAAGTGCAATTGCTGTAAACTGATCTTACTGGCTTTGGGAGTGGGAACTCTGACATGTTTTAGCATTGTCGTGTGTCCCTTTAAATCTGTATGGGCTGCCCTGACCCTTTGACATAGTTCATTTTGGCTCAGTCCATGCCGATTCCTAGTAATTGTTGGGACTGGCCAGTGTAATTTATTCTGTCCTATGTGGCCTTGTAGAACTTGGAGCCTTGCCTGTTTCCTCTTCAGGTACTCTCTGGTACTTGGCACTCGGGTTACATGTCAGCAAAACAAACAGTTACCAGTTTCCCATCTGCTTTCCCATAAGAAAGGCAGAGATTGAGTTAAATTGCAGTGGTCATGCTAAACAATAGAGTCTACCAGGCAAGATTTGTTGTCACCACTTCAAGTGAGATGGTGAAAGTTCAGGGTAAGGGGTAAGGAAGTTGTCAGCCTGAGTTGTGGCTTGGTTACCTTGTCTCTCCTTTGCACTCAGCAGGCAGCGTTCTCTTCTTTTGGCTTTAGCACCTTCCAAGACTTGTGCAAAGCGTGTCTCAGTCCATCCACACTTCTACGTCAGAGAAGACTGCACTGGACCGCAGTGCTCTGGACAGTTCCTGTGCTGCAGACTTCAGCGACAGTCAGTCCCCAGCGGAGAATGTGGCTGTCAGGCTCCCTCGGAAGAAGAGCAAGGTCTGGGACTGAGAGAGCTTCTAAACCATGTAGCTGGCACGTTGGGTGCAGGGGCTGCCTCGATGTGAGCGCCTCGTGCAGTGAGATGTGGTCTTGTACTGACTGTGCAGTAGTGAGCCCCTGTGCTGCTGTGTGTTAGGAAGGTGCTGGGCTTCACGTCAGTCTTGATATACTGTGACAAATGTTTCATGGTGTGCTTCTGCACTGTAACAACTAGGAACCCTTCAGCTTGGCAGAGCCCCTCATCAGATGCTCTTTTGGTTGTTCTGGTGCCTCCCAACTATTCTTATCGTGTTTGTTCCAGGGAAAAGTCAAAGTGCGCAGAGCGAGCATTTCGGAGCCCAGTGACACAGAACATGAGCCCCAGGCTTTACCTCTCTCTGCTGGTGAGGCTTGTCTTCTTCCTCAGTAACACAGCAGCTGAACTGCCCACAGTCAGAGGAGTGCTCTGGCATGGGGACTGCTTTCATACTTTCCAAGTTTTCTCTCTGCAGACCTGGTCCTACAGCATCAGAAGGAGATGAAGCGCTTGGACAGCTTCAGAGATCGCTTTGGTGTTGACTGGCTGCAGTACAAGAGACACCTGGAGGAGCATGACCAAGTACCTGTCATCTGCCGTAGCCGTTCTGCAGATGAGATCACAAGCAGACCTGCTGCAATGGACTTGCAGAGTGAGAGCTCTGACCCAGAGCAAGGAAAACCCCAAGTATCCCAGAAAGAATCCTCTCCTCCTTTGGATGATACTGAGAAGGAAGAAGAGCCTGAAGTACAGATGGATGAGTCTGTGGAAGGAGAACAGAGAGGAGAAGAGGAGGCAGATGAGCTAATGCTGGGGGAGGGAGAAACAGAGAAGCCAGAAGGTAAACAGGTCTTTTCACTGCTGTGTTTGAGGGCTTGGGTGACACAAATGTGATATCCTTGAAGCTTTATCGTGCTGCCCAGTGTTGTAGGAATTCTAAGTACTTGGGGCAAACAGGCCTGAAGGCCTGTGGTACTGACCTGTGTTGTGTCTTGTTTGGCAGTGGACCTTTGCCAGCCAGTGCTGGTGAGCCAGATAGAAGGCGAAGGGGACCCAGAGGCAGACTGGATCTTCCTGCGAGTCACAGCTAAGCATGTGATTGAGGTGGAACTGAAGGCTGCCAGAGTCCTCCACAAGCTGGAGCTGAAATGCCTGCAGAAGGTGGAGACCTCTGAGATGAACTGGAAGAGGATGGTGAGTTATGTCTCTGTGTGAGTATTTGGCATCTTACTCCACGTGGGCCAGCATTCTGGATTTGGGCTTCTGTCAGAGTATGCTGCAGGTCTTTTCCAAGCTCCTGCAAAGCCTGATTGATTGAGCATCTCTTCCACCCAACACATGTGTGTCTAACAGCATCTGTGTTGCTTAGAGTACCTGTGATAATGCAGCAGAAGCCAGCGCCGATTCTGTTCCAAAGCTGGACTTAAAAAGACAATGTCTGGACTTGTTCCAGCGCACAGGAAATGAGAGACTAATCAAGAGGAGCCTAAATGAAATGGAGACCTCCTTTCCATCCGTTCCTCACTGGGATATCACCCTGGCCTTGGAGGACTGTTTGTGGATTGCACTTTTTCTTACACAGTGCAGCGCTAAGCCTGGTGTGACATTTAGAAAGCTACTGGTAGCTCAGTGGGCAGTTTTCCAGCCACATGCTTTAGTGCTAGCAGCCCCATTTTGCTCTTGTGGTTCTTTAGAAGGGGAGTTTGGAAATCTCTTTTTCCTTGTGGTACCATTTTAACATTCAGAGTGTACATGGATGTGTTCACAGGCTTCTCTACTACTGTTTTCTCCAAAAGCTCCAACTCACTTTTTTTCTTTTTTTTTCCCCCTGCCTTTATACCTCTGGAATGTTTGTGGCTTGATATTCTTCTGAAATACTTTCGTGGAAAGGTGTTTTGTTTGAAATGCTTTGTTCTGGACCTTAAAACTGACTGTTGTCCTTGGTACTCACGAGCTTTATTTGTATTTATTTATTTGTTTGTTTCTTTATGCCTATTTTACCCGGCTCCCAAATGCTATCGGCTATGGAGGGCTACTCAAGGCTTACTAAATTAAGTGCTTGTATGGCCACATCTCAGCCAGTTGCAAACAAATGCAGTCTGTATACTGGATGCTGTGCCCTCTGCCTAGAACTGGTATTTTCTGTCTCCTGCAGGACCTGGAGCGAGTTTTCCCTGTCCTCACACTGCACTTCAGCTACATTCGCAAGGACCGGCAGAAGCGCAAATATGTGGTGCTCGACAACTGCCCGGAGCAGTGTCTGCAGGTAGGAGAGGCTAGAGGGGGAAGCCTGGGGAGGGGGCAGTGTTACTGGAAGACGATGAATTCTTCCAGCGAGCACAGGGCCCCTGTTCACAGGGTATCTGTGCATCTGCTGCCCTGTGGCAGCCCATGTCTAGCTTACAAGCTCAGGATTTCTCCTGCTGCACACATGAACTGTAGGGGCCGGGATCATGGTCATGGGCAGTGGAGCTCCTGGAGCATAAAGGGTGCTCTCAAGGAGAAAGCCTTGCAGTTTTCTCCCTCTTGGGGAGGCAAGTTTGTAAGCAAGTTAGTGATCCTTACTTTTTGTGCATGTGCAAGATGTTTCCTGGGTGCTGAGTGATCTGCTAGTCTGTATTTAGCCCTCTAGAGAGTGAGAGTGTCAGTGCTATGGCAGCTCTGGTCTTCACAGCTGCTGTATGGTCTCAAATCCAAGTATGTTTCTCAGGGTACTGTTGTTTAAGTACATTTAAACAAGTTGTTACAGAGAAGGCACAAATAAATGGGACCTTTGAGACCAGACTTCCAGGGAAAGCTGGTCCACAAGGCACAGACCTGCAAAAACAGGTTCTCTTGGTCTTCTGCTGTGAAGCTCTGTGCCCTTGGCAAGCATTGCACAGACTGGCTGTTGTACTGTTAGCTAGGAAATGGCCCTGCACCTCTTGCACTCTGCTCTAATGAGGCATGTGAGGAGACTTGCTGATGTCAGAAGCTTGCTTTTATTAGGACGGTTATAGCTGTCTGCTAGCACTTTTTTCCCTCTGCTGCTACTTCTAGTGTGTCCTTGAAGTGTTGTCCCCAGCTGTTGAGGACAATCTGCGAAATCAGGACCAGGAGAAAGGATCCATGAAGCTTCAGTGCCTGAAATGCAAGCAGGAGTTTTCACAGTCCCTGGCTCCCTGGCATCAAGGTCCCTATCCTTCAGAGGCTGGAAATGCCAAAATCCTGGAGACCTTAGTTGCCTCAAACCAAGGTAGGATGTAGTTCCCAGAAAAAGGATGCTTGCTAGTGCCCAAGCAGGCTGCCAGAACGGCACCTGTGGTGTTGAGCATGGAATGTACAGGAGAAGGTAATGCCTTGGCTGTAAAGTCTGTTGTGGGAGGCACTGTCACTCGGCCCACTCGGAGTGGGAAGAGCCCGCCTTGTTCACTAGCAGGAATAAGCCACTGTTTTAAGGTTAAGCAAGCAGCACTTCTGTTGTGGGTGGCCTGGGGTCTGGGAGAACGTGGGGTGCTGGATAATGCAGGTGGTCCACAGAAATCTGAATTCTGGGAGAGGTCTTAAAGGTCACTTAGTCTCTCATCCTGTTGAAACCATGGTCCGTTTTGCCACAGAGGCTAATTTGTTCTAATGAGATTTTGCTAATGGAGGCTGCTAGGGAATCTGCTCCAGTATTTCAGGTAAAACTTTGGCTGTTAGACATCAGAAAAACAACTAGAACCCTAACCTAAGTCTCCCTGGCTGTGATCTTAAGCCCACTCTTGCTTCCTTTTTAAAGAATGATTTATTCCTTTCTTTGTACTTGACAGCCATTGTTCTCCCCTTGCAACTACTCCTGTCTTCTGTCCTCTAGACTAAATAAGCTCAACTCCCTAGATAATTTGCTTGTCAGTCATATCTCATACAATGCAGTTATTCTTGCTGGTCTCCTTTGTACTCTACCACATTTTTCTTTGGGTGTCTGAAACTAGATGTGGTATTTTGACTTGAGACATAGCTGGTGCTGAATAGGCATCTTTTGATGGCTGAGTTTTTCAAAGCTCAGTTTATATTTGAAGTGAGGAGTGCCCAACCTTAGCTTGGAAGATGCTGCTTATTTGACCAAGTATCCTGGGATCGAAGCACTGCAGTGAGGGCAGAAATGCTGTCCTGGCTGCAGCACTTTCCTCCATCCTGGGACACTTTCTTCCTACCCCCCACCAGGGTAGTGGGAGTCCCAAGATCCAGCTGGGAGTCTGCTGTGGTGTGGGTGAAGAATTTGGGTCAGGAGGGGCAAGGAAAGCTGGAGAAGGGACACGATGTGCTTGTGGTTTGGCTGGCTGGAGGATTAAACCAAGCTGAGGATGGAGGTGGCTAAGGAAGGTTGGATTGACTGGTCATGAGCTTGGGCTTCAGAGGTTATGTGAACACTTGGGAACATCAGGTGGAGGAAAGTCATGAGCCAAAGCCCTGATGTAGTTTGGTTGCAACTACAGCACACACTGGTCACCCTAAAGCACCCTCTGAGCAGAGCTATTTCAGGTGGATGATGTCACTCATATAGAATCTCTCATTGATTTGTGAGGGGAGGTGTGTAGGACATGATTCTGAACAGAGCTGCTCAACAAACTGCTCAAGTGCGACTATAACTATTGTCTACTCTGAAAGGGGTGGTTCGTGGTTTGCAGGGGAGGGGGGGGGACGTAAAATCTTGTTGGGATGAGAGGTGTTCTTGTTTCTCTTTATACCTGACAAAACCTTCCACAGATGCTGCAGCAGCTGGTGAGCTCATAGTCTGTCCCAGTTGTTCCAGTGACCATGTGGTCATCCTGCCTTCAGAGGTGTGCTCCAGCACGCCTCTGCCACCTGGAGCCGACAGCACGAGTGAGGACCTGTCAGACTCTGTCCTGGAGGGAGGCAGCCAGCAGGAAGGCCCAGAGGAAGCAGCTGCCCTGACCAGTGAGAGTGGGAAGTTCTACATTGGTGAGGAGGACAGCTCAGAGATGGACACCAGCAACAGCACCAGGACCCCGGAGCCGAGTGGCGAGCAGGACGGCACTCGCCATTCCAGCTCCCACAGTTCAGATGGGGGCGGTGGGAAGAAGGAGCTGGGCGTGAAGAGCCAGTACTTGTTCCTCAGCTGCACAGACACCAATGAGGGAAGCTTGATGGGGAGCTACCGTTGCAGTGTTTCTCGTGGGCCCACTCCTTCCCAGCTCTCTTTGAACTCTGAGTCCGAGGAAACATGGAATCTCAGTCCCTGTGAGTATGTAGGAGCTGTGCAGGGTTTAGGGGTGTGCACAGCTTGGTGTTGGGCTTTATCACTGATGCTTGCAGGCTGCGCTGCCCCCTGTTTAATGGAGAAGGGAGGTCATCAAGCACAAGCAGCAGTGACCGTGGTTCTTGTGAGCAGTTTTTTTAATTCCCCTCTGTTCAATCCTCATGCCTGAAGGTAGGGAAAACTGAGTCAGCTCCTAATCCCTAGTATTGCTCAGACCCAGAGTAACAGGGTCTTGTTCTGGGAGCTGCAGTGCTCGTTTACAGACACACCGAGTTCCTGTGGCAGCAGTGAGTTGTTAGCTGGAGCATTACCTTTGGACAATGGTATGCACACTTTCTCTGTGTATATTCTGTGAGTTAAGTGCAGTGTGAGGCTAGTGTGTTTGTATGAGGCTCTGGCTAGTGTATCTACAGTTACTTGTGCTTTCCTCAGTGGTCTTCGTAAGCTTCAGATGACAAAGCCTGTCCAAAAGTCCTGTGTCCTGGCTGTGTGAGGGCTGTCGTGCAAAATAGCAGTTACTAGGAGTTCCACAAATGCTCTTTGTAATGGGCCTTGGATTTCTGATGTAGCAGACTGCTTTTGCTTGGGCATCAGCCTGTGATTTACAGAGTAACTGAAGTTGGAAAGGAGCTATGGAGGTTGTCTGGTCCAGCCCACCAAGTGACACTACTGCAGCTGCAGTCTAGTCCTGATTTGTAAACCCATCAGCTTCTCGATCTATAGAGATCTCCAACAGCCTTTCAGGATTGTTGTGCCTCTGAGAGGAGCTGGTATAGGACCAGTGTTTAGGATTGCCATGTTCAGTCTTGTATGCTTGAAGTGTGAGAAATAATGCATTCTGTTGTTTTAGGTCAAATCACAAGGTCCCAGTTTAAAACTGAGCCCACGAAGAAGT
>NW_010313703.1:14285-25300 GCF_000700745.2 Antrostomus carolinensis
TCTGTTGATTAGTGTAGTGTTTCTGGTGGAGAACAGCCTCTGCTGGGAAGAGTGTACTGTCGGGCAGTATCGTGGCTATGGTATAAATCATTTGCTCATACCATTGCATGACAAACCTAATTATGTTCTTGAGCAGTTTTATTGGTGTCTTCCTCAGTCCTCTTTAGCCTCACCACAGTCAATGTCAGAGTTCAGAAAGCTGACCTGAGCTGACACCAGCTGAAATGAGAAATGTCTTTCTGGCTTTGTGATAAAGAACTGTCCTCCAAATACGGCAGCAAAGCAGTGTCCTCCTGTGATAAATAGCTGAGCATAGGTTGAAGATGAGTTAGACCAAAGCTTTGTATATCTGAAAAAGCAAGGGGTGGAGTGATGGAGTCCCCTCATGTCTCCACATCGGGACCTGTGGCCTGGAAAGCCCTGGTTTTGGCCCTTTGTCTTGAGGAGAGACTTGATGGAGGCAGATGTGCAAAGGGGCTGACAGTGCTGCCCTGGTGCCAGTCTGCTTGCTTGGGCAGCACCTGCTCGGTGAGCAGAGTGTCAGTCCTGCCCTTTGCTCTCCTCAGCTGTAAACGGCACCCTGAACACGAGGGACTTCCGTTCTGTGGATCATCGCCTCAAGCTGTACCTGGACATGGAGGTTTTTGAGGAGAACACTGAGGAGTTTCAGTGCTTCCTCAAGGTGAGCTCCTGCAGCACCACTCCTACAGCTCCTTGGCTGTCCTTCTTGCTGCCCTGGAAGTTCTGCACTGAGGTGGAATCCCAGAGTCTGGGGGATGTGAAGGGAACTGAAGTGTGTTTGAGTCAGTCCTTTCCATGGGTGGGTTGGCAAGGGGCAGGCCAGTGCTGTGACCCACCTTCTCTGTGATCTAGGTGGTCGTGGTGAAGTTTGGACGACAAGGAGAGTTCCTCTCAATCCTGGTTGCCTCTGATCTCAAGATTTACGTGCTGGAAGTCACTGGGGCTATCAGGTGAGGAGAATGGTGGCAAGTGAGACTGCAGCAGGGCTGCAAGTGCTGGGTAGTGCCAGCCTGTACTAGCCTTACCCTGGAGGTGTGGTGATATACAAAGGCTCTTCTAGCAAAGCCCTGATGTGGGAGAGGAGATGGGGCAGCCTGCTGCAGCTGAGGGCTGTGCTCTGTGATTAGGGGACAACCTGGAGACTGGCTGAAGAAGAATGACTGTCACTACCTGTCTGATATTTCCCATCTGGAAGTGGGACTCTGCCACCAGAGCTTGCGAATGGAGTTTGAGAACCCAAAAGCCTCCTACAATCTGCTGATCCGGAACCAAAGCTGCTGTGACCAGTTCCTGCAGACCCTGACATGTAAGAGTAGTACGGTAGCAAGGGTGGGAGGGGAGAAGATTTAGAAGATTTGGAAGATTTGCTCTTGGAGAGCTACCAGGAGTGCTGTACTAGGATGTATGTTGGAAATTCATTTCTTGCCAGCTCAGAAAAAAGTTGGAGGAGAACCCCACTGGCATCATAACTTCCAGTGGCTCTCTGTAGACTAGAGAACCATCCTGAGCTGCTAGTACTGCCCTTGGGCTTGCAATAAAATATGTCTACCTTCTTCCCCTCTTTAGATCTCATGCAAGAGCTGCCTTCTAAGCACAGGAGTAAGGTGAAGGAAATCCCCACTGTGGAAATGAATCCACAACATTGGTTATGGTAAGAACAGCCTCTGAGAGGTTTGGGTTTTGGGTAGAAGAGGATGTCTGCTTGTCCAGCAGTGCCTGGGAAACGTAGTGATCAAAACAGGGGAGCACAGGAGGAGGCACCACTGGAGTGGCAGCCAGGCCTGCATTACAGGTTAAAGGCAGCTGGCTCAGGTGCCTGCTGCACAGGGGGTGAGCAGGCAAAGGGGTGTCATGGACCGAGCTGGGCATGGCAGCTCCAGCTCTCCTGGAGGAGTCAGAGCAGAATATAATGGAGGGAGGAAAAGGGGAGGCATAGGGCAACCTCCTCCCTTGCAAGAAGCATTTGGTTCCTAGCCAGCAAGGTGGTAGGCAGAGTAACAGGAGAGAGAGGAATTTTGCAACATCTGGAAGAGGTGGATCCCTCCCTTCCCCAGGAGGACAGTGAACAGTTGCTAGCTCATAGCAAGCCCAGACTGGAAAGAGAGCGCTTCCTTGATCGGCCCACTGTTCTATTTCCTCCAGGCCTCTGCTGGACTCCAAGACCACAGCTTCTGCAGCTGCACATGACACTTGTTTCTTCTACCTGCTGGCCTACCTGATCCAAGGTACAGGAGATCTTAGTGGCCAGGTGTCCCACACCTTGTGCTGTCTGCTTACATGCTTGTGTTTTTAGCGTACAAGTCTGTGGGAAAAGAGCTGGGCCACTGATCCAGCAACATGATGGGGCAGGGACATGGGTGAGGGCTTTTTCAGTGTTGAGATGTGTAGGGTAGCAGCATGCTTCTTCCTGTGTATCCAGTGAATCTCGCAGCCCTTTTCTGCATGGAAGTCGAGGCTCTAGGGAGCAGTTGATTTTGCACACCAGGTTTGGTGACAACTCGGAATGGTTTCTGAGAAGCTGGAGACTATCTAAGGGCTGGATCATTGCCCTGAGCTGAGGAGAGCTCAGGGGTCATACACACAGCTGGTTTGTGTGAGGAGCTGAAAGGCCCCTCGCTTGGGAAAACAAGTGGATGTCTTGAACCTGAGATGGTAGGACAGGAGCAGCTTGCTGGTGCCCATCAAGTTCTGTTCCACGGCTTGCTGAGGGACAAATGTGCTAAATCTGGGATTTGAGTCTTCAGTGAACAACTCCAGTGTCTTCTTAGCTTGGGACACTGAAAGAAGCAGCCTGGCTGTTAATCACATTCTGACCAATTTCTTACTGTTCTTGCACCCTTGTTCACCATTGGCCTTTGGGGAGGTATGAGTGAGTGAGAATCAGAAGGAATCTATGGGAAGTATGTTTATGGATCTCCTCAAGCTGAACAAATAGCCTGTGGGAGGGAGAATTTAAAGTGTGTTTTTCTTATTGTACAGTTTTCTCCTTTTTTAGAGTATGGTGCCCAAAACTGGACACCAGCTGAGGCCTCATTGCCAAGTAGACAGGACTAATTAAACATCCCATTTCTGATATTCCTACTAGTTCCCAGGAGTGAGATGACGAGAAAAGCAACATGTTGCTGTAGCAGCTTGTTGATCCCCTGTGACCTCAGCCAGTTCTGACAGTGGTTCCCTATTTCTGTGCATCTGACTTACTCTCAAGTTCTAGTGCTTTTCATTTGCATCCACTGAAATCAGCTGGATGATATTTGTGCTCCCTACAGTTTATCAAAACTACTTTGCTTTCTGCCATACTTATGGCGCATCCTAACTTGGGGTTAAACTTTGTGTGTGCTCTCTCTTCTAACCATCAGATATCTGCAGCCAGACGAATTCAGGCCAAAAAAAGCCAGCCTTGTAGCTGGAGCTGCTGACTTCTAACTAAGGAGCAGTAAAGTGTTGTTTAAGAGGTCAAAGGACTCCAAGTGTCTTTCCCTGCCTGACATGAGGATTTAGGTTGGATGAGGCATGCTGGGTGGTTGTCTTTCACATGCACACTCCAGCAATGAGCTTGGATAAGCTGGTCAAGCCTGGCCACATTTAGCTACCCTGCTCCCCCTCTTCAGTCAGGAAGCTGGATAAGGCTGTTCACCCAGTTACTGCTGCTGGAAAGGCTTTCCATAGGGGAGGAATGGAAAGCAAAGCTGGTTCTGTGGTGACTCAGACTCTCAGCAAAGCTTCTCCTATTCCCTTGTATACTTTTAGGGGCATCTGCTTTCCCTGTGACCCTGCTGAGCACCCGAAGCATGCTGTTTCTGCTGGAGGAGAATCACCAGTGGCAGGTGCAGCCCCCCTTGGATGCAGACCATGAGACAGAAACACCTCCTAGGAGCAACATCCAGTTGAAGGAGAAGCAGCCAATCACCAGTATTAGCAATGTCATAACCTATCGCCTCTGTCCTTGTGACATCAAGCTGATGCTTTATGATGAGGTAACCAGGAGGTGGTCATGGGGCACACAAGATGTTGGGGGCTGGTTTGTGCTCAGAATCCTGTTCCTGTCAAGAATGTCTTGGGGCTGTCATCTCCCATCCTCACCCAGGGCCTTGGCAGTGGAGGACAATGTATTGCTGCTGTACAGAAGTCATGTGGGGACACTTCCATGGCTGGCAGCAGAGAGGGAGGAGGATGCAACTTAGGAACTGGGAGGAGCTGGCAGCTGTGCTGGGCAATAGCAGCTCAGGGGTGATCAGTGCCTTTGGGGCTAGGCCCTGCTCATCTGCATCCCTCTCTTTCTTCCCTCCCAGGTGCTGAAGGTGGAGAGCACTTGGCACATCCGCACAGAGTGCCCTGAGCTCCTGGTAGAGCTGGTGGAGTGGATCCGTGGGCCCTGGGAAGAGATGTTCTCGATTGAGCTACGGAAGGCTGTGTATGAGGGACTGGAGTGAGCTTGCTGCTGTAGGCAGGCGGTACTTGGAGTCAAGAGTGCTTTTGTGCTGGCAATGGTGCACAAGTGTCTCCCACTCCCATCTGACCTTGCTGTCCCGTGGCCTCTGCTTTCTACTCTACTTTTGCCCCTGGTCCTTTTTGGAGAGGAGGAGGGGAGCACACGATCATCCAGACTGCACAGTCACTCACTTGCACTGGGCTGGCCATGGAAGGAGGAGGTGGAGGGTGTTCCCTGTAATACTGCATAAGCTGCACAGAGTTTTAACTTGGCAGTGTCTGCTAGTCTCCTTCAGGGTCATATGGAGTGATGCTGAAGGAAGAGGGGAGCCAGGCCAGAGCATGTTCAGTGGGACATGCAGTGGTGCCAGGCAAACAGCAGGCCAGAGGCAGTTGGGTGCTGTGGTCTTTCTAGCAGGTGTTATCTGCTGCCTTCCTAGCTGTCTCTGAACAGCTGCCGTAATCTGCTGATGATTTTTTCTTTTCTTTTTTTTCTCCTCCCTCTTGTCCATGGCATCCCTAAAGCTGCCTGCTTCAAACAGGAGCCTGATTGCACAGGGGATGAGGCACATTGTACTAGTAACCCCACAGAGAGCCCTTACCTGCCTGCCTGGTGGGGCATGGCTCAGTCTGCTGCTGTAGTCTTTCACTGTCACGGGGGAGGGAGGAGCTGTGAGGCTCTTGGCACAGAAATATGTTGCTCATCACTTAAGGGTCGGGACCCTGGTGGGCACTGGCAGGTAAAAGTGAGTCTTAGGCTTTTCTGAGCAGTCCAAAAGCAAGAGTCTATTTTAACATGAATTTTACTATTTTCTATTGTAATAAAAGCTTATATTTATTGAATTGTTATGTTTTCCTTGTTTCTTCCTCTTGCACTGCTGTAATGTCTTTGTAAGGTCTTGCATACTAGCTTTGCAGCAGCCCCAGGGGTTCCTCAACATCTCCCAGGGTTCAAATCATTCTCACCCTCCTGTTCAGGGTCAGTGCTGATGGGCTGCTAGACTCACCTTCTCCACCTGCCTAGTTCCCAAGCCAGGAAGAAGGAACAAGGCCCAAACAGGATTAGACTGACAGCAGGTACTGGTTGTGTTGTTCTCCTGTGACCACTGCCCTCAGTTGAGCATCCTGTGGGCTTCCAGCCCCAGCAAGTTGCGTACTGGCTGTACAGGCCCTCAGAGGCTTGTCTCTCAAAGGAGCTGTTGCTGCTGTGGAGGTGGGAGTACCTGTCCCCAGGCCTTTCCCTGTACCAGGCTTTATCTTGTCTCAAACTGTCCTGCACAGGAGTTAAATGCAGCTGAAAAAATGCTGCTGCCTGGCCTGGGCTTGCTGTGTCACAGTGTCTCTGCACTCTGCCCAGTGAAGAACAAGGGAAGATGCTGTGTGTGGTGCTTCAGTGCAGCTCAAGCTCCCTGTCGGGGGGAGCAGAAATGGACCTCGTAGATTAAGCCACTGCCAGGTGGAATCTGATACCCCAGACAGGGACCTTTACTCTGTCTTGCTATGCGTGTTCAACCCACAGTTCCAGGGCAAGTTTTCCCACAGCTGAATCCTTAGTGACAAAACCTCTATTTTATGTCGAGGTGATCTTGATTTCTTGAAAGATGTATATTTGTCATTCAGTAACCTGTTGCCCAGTTTCTTTAGATACTGAGTATGGCAGCTCTTGGCTACAGCCTCTGCAACTTTCCAGATACCCAAAGTTGATGTCTGTGGCTTCAATTTGTCATCTAGAACACAGCAGTGACTGGGTCCCACAGCATCCCACTGTTCCAGTCTCACCTGGGCAGATGACATGAAGTTTCCCCCTCTGCTCAAACCCGGCTATGTTGTTTTCACAACCTCAGGAGAGCAGGAAGTTCAGTTTCCATTCTTTGTAGTGGTCTGAAGGCTGCCTCGCAGTGCGCTGTTGGATGCTTTCTTGGAATCGCTGTACGATTAGATTTTCTCCTGTCACTTCCAGAAGCAGTTGAGTTGCTGAAGGCCTGCAGTGGCTGATATTTTTATCTAGCCTTCTATAGATTTAATTGACAAGATCTATATTGTCCTGGGGCAGATGTCACAACGCATTCCACTTTCTCCCCTCTTCCTAAATGGGCATATGGCTGCTGCTCTCTGTGCCTTTGGAGCCATCTCAGACCACAAGCAGGAGTGAGCTCAGCAGAAGCGCTGCCAGCACCTAGCACTTTGTCCAGGGGAAGGAGCCTGAGAGAGCTGAGGTGGTAAAGACAAGTCTTTCTGTCTGGTTTTCTGTCTTCAGCTTGCTATTTAAGGAGCTTGTGTAAGTTCTGTCTTCATCTTCTATAGCTGCATCTTTCACAAAGGGCAAGAGTCAAAATTGGGATTATTGGACCAGCTCATTGATGTGTCTTTTGCGTAAGCTGAATCCCTGAGAAAGCCCATCCTTGGAGCTTGCTTTTTCCACCTTGGCTGAGCTGCACCTTTGCTCTGCCCTGCCTGTGTCTGGGTATGTGTTGTGGGGCCTGACAAAGTGTGAACTGCCAGAACCAAAGGTTTCAGCGGTGCGCCTGTCCAGAGCTCTTCTCAAGCTCTTTCTGGTTTTTACTGCAGAAGTGACTACTCAGTTGCTTCTGCTCCTTGCCATGTCTCTGTAAGTCTGTGCCCTCAGCTCAGCACTAGCCTCTTGGTCCTGTTAGCAGCTCCCTGCTCTTCTGCATTCCTATGGCCACCAGAGGGAAGACTGCATGTGCTGCCACAACTTGTCTCCTGCCTCTTCATGAAACACTTGCTTTGTTTTCCCTTAGGGTTTTGTCCTGGTTGTTACCAGATCAACCCCTTTGTGGTTAATTCGTGATCATGAACACTTTGCTGTGGGGCTCCTCACACTGGTTGCAGCCATAGGATTAACTGGTCTCATTGCATCATCTGGGTGTGTGCAAGGGCTTCCCCAACGTGCTTCTCCACTCCAGCACTGCAGGCAGCCCCGACTGATAGCTGTGCAGGAACAGGGCTTGGATAGGAGAGCCAGGGTTTGTGGAAAGCTGTGACATCTGTTGAACCAGCTGCAGATGTCTTCTGCCTGTCACAACCCTGAACATGCAGTCCCCCAGCTGTGCTCTTACACGCTCGATTTTCCCTTTCTTTCCCCTCTCCTCTTCTGGATGTGCTTGGCTTAAGCACTCAGCCACTAGCACAGAGCAAGGCTGGTCTGAATCTCAGCGTCTCCCTGCCTGTATCTGCCTGGAGCAGACTCCGCAAGGTGTGTGTAGCTGGAGAGATGCCTGGGCCTGAAATGGTTACAGGGCTCTGGAGACAGGCTGCAGGCAACCATTGGCTCAGGCTTCAGGCTGCCCATTGCCATGAGCCTGAAGCTACTGCTGCTTTTCCACAGGCACATACCAGCCCTGCCTTACTTCGCTGTTCAGTTCCTTGATGAAGATGGTGCCTCAGTCACAGGTTTGGCTATTTCAGTGCTTCCTACTCTGTATCTCTGCCCACTAAAGCAGGACTACCTTGAGCATATATATCCTATGGGTTAGCTGTCAGCCCCCTTGCACTATGTCTAACTAATGAAGCCTTGTTTCTAATCAAACTGGGCGATTGGAGGGACTGGTCATTTACTTCTAGCAGAATATCCGTGCTGGTCTTATCCCCAGGGCACTGGAGATGTAGCTGCAAAGGGCACATGTTCCCCAGGGCTCACGGACCTGCTGGGCCAGCTTCATCCCTCCTTGGAGTGCCAACACTCCTTACCCAGCTGACAGAGCAATGGCCTGGGGCAGTGTAAACCCCTTCCCTTCGGGCTGCCCTCTAGCTTGGCTGGCAGGGGAAGAGCGCAGTGAGAGCAGGCTGGGCTTGAGTGCCATGCACCGTACTGGGGTGCTGGCAAAAGTCAGCTCGCGGGAGCTGGGAGGGAGACCCTAGGAGGAGGGAGGTGAGCAAGGGCTGTGCTGCGTAACCCCCACTGTGCTTTATAAATCAAGCAATGGGGAAGGGGAATTTATTTTGAAGCATCCCAGCCTTCTCTTGGCCAGTGTTCCAGAGGACGGTCATTGCCCTTTGTGCTCCTGCGATGGAGCGTGCCTCTGCCTGTTGTCAGAAGGTTATTAAGCTAGTTGTGGGGCTTGTCCTGTATCAGGACAAACAGTCCCTAATAGCGCTGTCTGCTCCCTGTCCCACTGCCAGACAAGTGTTTAATCTGGGAAGAGTGTGTTTGCTGGCAAGGACTCACGCTGCCCACCTGTAGCCCTGCCCGTCTGGGCTCTGCTCAGGGAGGGCAGACCTAGCTCGCCCCTTCCTCGCCCCACTGCCAAGCACCAGCCGGGCAGGGTCCATGCCACCTCACAGCAAACACGCCTGGGGCGCCCAGCCCCACCATCTGCCATGCTGCCACCATCCCCGGAAGCAGAGGCAGTCGTATCGGGGCCCAGCCCATCCGTCCCTATCGATTAGAGTAGGAACTAAGGCTGCTATCAGGCCCTGCCCCCTCCCTAGCACCCCATGTCCAGCAGCCGAGGCAGGGTCCGGCGGTGGAGTCCCTGAGGGTGCTTCTGTTGTGGTGCTGTGGCTGAGCAGAGAGCAAGGGCTGCTTGTCGGAGCTCTTGCCGCGTCCCTCCCGAGCTGTAGCATTTGTCTCAGAAGTGGATGTTCTCCTTACCCCTGCACTTACACTCCCCTCAGCCATCTCTCCTCAATTACCAGCTCCCCTCACTCTCACCAGGCTGTGTAGCCACCCTGCCCTTGCTCCGTGCACTTGCTCCAGCTCTGAGCTCTGCCCCACCGACTTAGTGGTTTGGGGCTGATCCTGGTTTTTGTGGTTGGTGACGGTGCTCCTGTTTCCTCTGCAAAGCTCGCCTCTGAGCTGGACCCCACAAGGCTGCTGGTCTTGCACATCCTTCCTGCCCACAGCAGCCCCGGGCTCTGTCAGCCTCAGCTGATGTGGGAAGGGATGAGGGTGGGCAACACCCTTCGCCCATTGCCTTCCGTTCCCGGCTGCTGCGGGTTTGCTCTCTGTCCCAGGCTGGAAGGGTGATGCCTCTGAGGCACTTGGGTGTTGCAAGCTGGAGATGAGGGTAGAGCCTGGGGACACACAGGGCACCGTTGCGGGGGAAACGGGAGGGCTCTGACGCCAACAGCTGGACGCTGGCAAGCACAGTAACGCCTGTCCACGGAGATGTCCAACCCCAGCCTCTGGGCCTGGCATCCCGAGGCAAGCTCTGCCCCACGGCCCAGGCATGGCTGAGCTGTGCTGCACAAAAAGGCCACCACTGTGGCAGCTGTACCTGGCCCCAGCCCAACAAGCAGCTTAATTCTGGGTGCAATGGCCTTGGTTTGCAGTGCCTCAGTGGGTCACACTCTCCAGTTTAATGTGAGGCTGCTATGGGGGCTTGTTCTTAACGCGCTGAGCACCAGAGCAAAGGGTCACATAGGTCCCTTACTGCTGGCAAACTGCCCAGCTGCCTGGGGGTGAAGCCAGGCTGGAGGCGAGAACTGGGAGTGCTGGAAAACTAGTGGTGACTGTGGGGAAAGAAAACCCCAAGCTGCTTTAATCATCTGGCAAGAGCATGAGGTTCAACATAAGTTGTGTGCTGCCTGCTCTCCCCAGCAGGTCCTCCCCAGCTCCCTGCTCTGTTCCCACCTCTCTGTGCCACACTGTGGGTGCCACCTGGCCGCAGCCCCAGGCTCCCTCCCTGGCCCTGAACGCTTCCCTGCATCCTTCCAAAAACTCGAGTTACTGTGCTCAGCTTGCTGTCTCCCTGCATCCACCTCTGCCTGTTGCTCCTGGCCTGAGGTGGAGACAGTGCCCAGGGGTTGCTCTCAAGAGTATCTGTTGCTTGATCTGCAACATGCATTTCCCCTTCCAAAAATGTTAATGCCACAGCTGTGAGTATGGGGGGATTCAATGAAAAGTGTTTTTTCATGCCAGGTCAAATTCCCCTTCTTTCTGCTGCAGCTCTCCCTCCATATGGCTGAAGCTGTCACCTGGGAAGGACCCATCCATGAGCAAGGGGGAAGAAAGGATTGAACAAGAAAGCCCAAAGCAGGGCCCTTCCCCCTTCTTTTTTTGCACACACCTTGCTCGCATTTTGGGCTGCAGCATGCTGCTCTGGGGGGGCTCCAGTGGCCCTCCCATATGAGAACATGGAGGTTGTCCCCAGGCTGTGCCAACACTGGGGCAGTGCTGTGGTGGCTCTTGCTGACTTAGGGATTGAGGGAAGCGGGGGGGGAAGGGGCGGGCCTGCCGTTACTCAGTGGGCCCAGAATAACCAAAAACCCACACTGGAGGCAGTGGCCACACCTCCCACCCCGCTCCTTGCCCCAGCCACCTGGCCTCAGCCTTCCTGCAGCCACCCCCTGGCGCTGCCCGCAGGAGGTGGGCAGAGGTGCTTCACCCACCAGTGCCTGCTCATGGAAACCCTTCTGCAGGAGGCAGCATGTGTTTCAATGGGGAGCAGCAGCGTTTCATGTGCTTACACAGGCACCAGCTTCCCCCTGACCGTTCGGGTTGCACAAGGCAGCCCAGCATCCCTCCCATCCCCACGCAGGGACAGGGTGCTCTGCCCAGGACGTCATGGGCTTGGTTGACCCAGTGCAGGGACTCAACCCCA